>NC_056523.1:246812744-246849160 GCF_019175285.1 Sceloporus undulatus
CGAATGCAATTCGAATTCATGTAAATTCGCTGAAATTCTGGCCCCACTTTCTTTTCATTTGAAATTAAGAGAAATTCCTCCCATGTGATAAACTCCAACGTGTGAGTGCTCTTTCTTTGCTGACGGGAAAGCAATAATTTCAAAATCCAGGGAGCAGTATCCACACCCACACCCCTGATCAACTAAGCTATGGAGAAAGATCGATGAAGTTCTGTTGGATTCAGGAATGACAACAACAACAACAATAACAATAATAATAATATGAATTAATAATATTAAAGAATCTATCTTTCACTAAAGCTGTACAAATTGCCATCATCATCATTATCACTGAGCTAAATTCAATGTTCCCATGTTCCCTTCTCACCTGCAGCCCTCTATGTCTTTCAAAAATCATGCCTGGAAGATTTCTAAGCCCTCTGGAGCTGGTTTTGTGGAGTGCACCATTTTTCTGGAATCCATTGTCCTTCCAGCAGAACTCCACCACTGGATCCTGCCATTTATCACAAACATTGTCGTTATATCATAACTTTCTCTTTTTACTTGATCATTTCTGATTTTCTCCTTGTCAGTTTTGTCAAACTGAATATAGTTGGATTGGCACTGTATTTTTTTTCTAAAATGTTGTTTGTTTTTATTCCAGATGATCCAACAACCTGCACATCATGCATTCATAATTATTACATGTAAGTCACTCTACCCCCTATCTTTCTCCCACCTTCCATCATGAACTCTCTCTCTCTCTCTCTCTTCTTTCTGAAACAAAACGGTGCTTCCTAAGGAAAACTAGAATGATCAGAGAGCTAAGTACAAGAACAACAGGTTTATTGATTAGTCAGATGTCCGTATCAACAAATGCACAATACAAATTGCAAAATACAAAATCCGAGTATCAGAATACATACCAAAATAAAACTCCTATCTTTGCTTAAAGCGCTACATTCAGACACTTGTTTGAAAGTGCGCATTGGTGCCAGCGGTGCATTGTCCAAGAAAGTTAATGTGCACAAAGAAGTTAGACAGGGATGCATTTTGGCTCCTACTCTATTTAATTTATATGTTAATGATATCCCTGGTTTTCTATCTTCAACATCGGTCCATACTCCTAAAATAGATAATTTGTTTCTAAATGTTCTCCTTTATGCTGATGATATGGTTTTGATCACCAGATTGCAAGTAGGTTTAAGGCAGATATTACAGAACTTAACCAATTACTATTCTCTTAATTCTTTAGTTATTAACAAAGATAAGTTTATGGTGGTTGTATTTGGGAAAAGATGTAAAAAATACAATTGGTTCCTGGAAAGTGATCCAATAGAACAAGTCAATTTGTATCTTTATCTAGGATTATTATTCTCAAATACAGGAAAATGGGCAAACCACTTTAGAAGAAACAACCAGAGAGCTATAGCGAATTCTAATGTGCTCTATAAGTGAATAAGCTACAGTCATCCTACAAGTTTATCCCCTATCCTTAAAGTCTATAGAGCTAAAACCTTGCCCATTCTATTTTATGGTGCAGAATTATGGGGCTATTTGAAAGCTCCCCCTTTGGAGCAGGTACCAAACTAAGGAAGATTCTTGAAACTGATAAGAACACCCCATCTCAAGCAGTCAGAGCAGAACTTGGAGTCCATTGAACTCAAGGTCAAGTTATGATAAAAACCTTCAACTACTGGTCAAAAATCTCTAAAATGGAGTCTGGAAGACTTCCCAAACTTTGTTTGGGACAGCTAAGTAAAAAGCATTATGTGAACTCCATTTGCTGATTTGAGCGCCATTTTGGGATAGAATGGTAGAGCATAAAGAAGAATAGATTTATGGATGGATGAATGGACAGATGGATAGATAATTATTAGACAGACAGAGAAAAGATAAATAGAGCCATTTAAGTTCAAGAGAGAAAGCATGGCAAAAATACACCATAGTGAAAAACAGTGATAATGGAAGTTATAATAATGTGAGTTATAGCTGTATGAAACAGTAATAATGTGAGTTTTAGTTAAAAATAGTAGTAATGTGAATCAGAAATAATAAACAAATGAAAAAAATATGTGAATATATTAATGCTTATAATGCAAGTCAGTAATGCACCATGTTTATGAAAATGCCTTAAAGCTGCCAGCCTGTATTTCATAGTTAACGTTTACCATTTATGTGTGGGATACTCATGGGAGGATTATACGTTCTCTTTTCAGTTAAGTTTCACCTATCATTATCCTTCCTTTCCAACTTAAGAAAGAAGAATGCTGGCATCAAAAATACACTGTTTCTTTTGCCTCCAGGTACAACCAGCAGTGCTACAGACGTTGTCCTCAGAATACCTACAATGATGAAAACTCTCTCCTTTGCATAGAATGTCAACCAAACTGCAGAAGTTGTGATAAATACGAGTGCTACTGGTGCAAAGAAGGTTTCTTCCTTTTAGGTGAGCAAGTTTGTTGTTTGTTGTTGTATACCTTTAAGTTATTTCTGACTTGTGGTGACCCTAAGGCAGGGGTAGGCAACCTGCGGCCCGCGGGCCGGATGCGGCCCGGCAAGGCCTTGGGACCGGCCCCAGCCCGGTCTTGCCGCTGATTGCTGCCGGGGCCTTTGGCCTCTCGCGCGCAGGGGCAAGGGGGGCAATTGTCTATAGACGCATCAGAAACATACATTTATATTAATTTTTTTAAAAAAATCAGCAAATTTTTTTGTGTGTCCTCCACTTTTTTTAAAAAAAAAGTGTCCACCATTTGAAAATGTTGTCCTACATTTGTCCCGGTTTAGTTAATTTTTTAAAAATTTATTTAATTATTTATTTTTTGGCTTCGGCCCCCCAGTTGTCTGAGGGACAGCAACCCGGCCCCCAGCTCAAAAAGGTTGCCTACCCCTGCCCTAAGGTGAACCCATCATGAGGTTTCTTTGGTAAGGTTTGTATAGAGGAGGTTTGCCATTTCCTTCCTCTGAGGCTGAGAGCATGTGACATGCCCAAGATCACCCAGTGGGTTTCATTTTCAACATCTCAAAAAAAAAAACCTGCTAATGTTGTGCAAATGAGTATAGATGTACACTTCTTTGAACCAAGACATGCTTACATTGGGCTCAAAACAGGAAGTGATGGGATCTTTGTTTAATTGCTTTTAAATACAAAACAAAAATGTTCTCAGGATGTGGATATTCTTTATAAAAGTAAATGTTTCCCCTTGACATGAATGTCTAGTTGTAACTGACTGTAGGGAACAGTCCAAATCTCCGTTACTAAGTCAAAGAGCCAGAGTTGTCTGAAGATAGCTCTGGTGGTCATGTGACCAACATGACTGCACAAAACCTCTGTGCCCTTCCCATCAAAGTGGTACCTATTTATCTACTTGCATTTGCATGTTTTTGAACTACTACGTTGGCAGAAGCTGGGACTAGTGATGGGGGCTCACTCCGTCTTGCGGCACTTGGGGCTTGAACTGCCAACCATCTGATCTTCAGAATTAGCATCTTAACCACTTAACCATCAGGCCCTTTTCTTTATATTCTTTATAATGGATAAGTATACATTCCATTAAGTATGTTGGAAAAGTATACTCTGTATTAGGCAAACAGGCCAGAGGATAAATAGATATTAGGAATGGGAATACACAAAAACCTGTTGCAGAATATTTCATTCCATCCCAGACCACAGGACAGTGGTCCTTGAACAAAAAAACCTATAAATCCCCTACCCCAAATCCCAATACAAACAGAATGATGTGAGAGAGGCCATCCCACTAGTGTCACTAAGGAGCTTATTGCATCACTTGTAAAACCGGCTTACTTCTAGCCAGTTTAAATCTTAAATTGGGCAGCATCCTGATGTTATCAGATGGATTTGGCTGCCTATCTGCCACCTGGGTGCATTCCGGGTCCATCCCCACTTCCAGGAGGGCTCCTCCCAGCTCTTTTCAGATCCAGAAATTTTCTGATTTAAGAAAATGGCCCCCTCCTGGACGTGGGGATGGATCTGGGATGCAACCGGGCAGCAGACTAGGTGGCCAAATCCATCTGATAACATCAGGATGCCACCCGATTTAAGATCTAAGCTGGCTAGAGTTTAACAAGCAATGTGATAAGCTCTTAATATTAAGAGGCAAAGACACAAACTCTGGCCTTACTGGCTCTGCACATCTCTCCTTCTTTCAAGAATATGGCATAGTCAAGACCCAAGTTTGGATACACTATGCCTTTTTCCATTAAGGGACTGGAATGGGTGACATAGCCTGAAGGAGGACTCCAGGCTACATACCTCAGGCTGTGCTTCTCCTGTCCTCACATGTTTCTGGGAATGGCTGCAAACCGCAGGTATATCACACACACATGCAAAGCCAGTGAAACCTTACTGAATAAACTCTGAACTCTTTACAAAACCAGGATGTATATACTCGGATGACTTATCACAAGTTATCTGTCACTTGTCATCTTATTCAAACTGGATTTAGTGTGGTCAGAGATGAAACAAATTTGTTTTTGTGTGTAATAAGAAAGTGATTTTATGGCTTTGATTCACAGTTTTTGAACTAATTATTCCTAAACACCAAACTGCAACAGACAACCAGACTGGCTGATGTCTTAGGAACTTACTATAAAGGAGCTCATTTCTAATTGGTTATGCTAGAAATTATTATCAGACCTGTAGCTCTGCCTTGAACTCTGTTTACACTTTAGTAAGCCTCTCTAGACATAGTTTTGAAGGCTATGTATATGCACATGTCCTTTAGAGAAGCTTATGCAAATATAAATTGTCCTGGGACTAAGAGGGTAGTCCTATTTTCTTCAGAATATTTTGTATCTACTACTGAATAAGTCAACACTGCAAATGCATACTTACTGAACACATTCCAAACAGAGGGTCACCAGTTATGAATAAGTACACACAATGCACTGTTTTTCATTTCTCTAACAGTATTCACTGGAACTGGTAGAATTATGACATAAAGGCATTGTATTTATGTCCTAGATGGGAAATGTGTGAGTGATTGTGGAGCTGGCTTTTACAGTGATGAGGTCACAGAGGAATGTGAACCATGCCACAGGACCTGTGCAACATGCAAAGGACTGAGCTACAATGACTGCACTAGCTGCAAAGGAATTTTACAGCTATTCCATGGAAAGTGTGAGAAAACCAAAAGCAAGCAAGTAAATGGGAAATTCTGGAATGGTATGTTGTCACAGTTCTTCATTTTAATTTGCTAGCAACCATTATGACAGTAAGCAAACCACTCTTTTCCAAACTTTCCATATGGATTTTACTTATTTTATTTATAGAAATGTAGTTTTTTTCAGTTTACACAGGACCATCAGTAATCATGGTGATCCTGGACAACTCCTGGCCCCGATGCCTGTTCACAAGAATCAAACCTGGGCCTGAATATGGGTAGCTGGACCTGCAAGCAGCATACCATTATATTCACAATGTCCCAAATGTGGGGAACACTGTAGATAAAACTGGTAAAAAACCTCCAAGTTTTTCAAGTGTCAGTAAACCTTTACAGCACAAATCTTGGACTGACAAACTTCGCAGTTCAGAACCTATTTGGAAGAAAAATTGCACATGGTTTGAGTCTGCATAAAATAGGATTTTCTACACAGAAATATTTCTAAACAAAAATATTATTTTAAGCACAGAAAAAACTGTTTCCTGTGGAGAAAATGTTGTAATTTAAGACTTATTTTGTGCAAAATTAACTCATTATTGATTTAGATAGGAAACAGCTGTTTCTGCACAGAATATAATATTCTGCACAGAAATGCTGCTTTCTGTGCAAAACACCCCCGTGTGAATTTTGCACAGACTAAATCCCATATTATTGTTATTATTATTATTATTATTATTATTATTATTATTAACTTTATTTATAAAGCGCCGTAAATCTACACGGTGCTGTACAAAACCAAGTAAAATCAAGAATATAAAAGCCTGCCTATGGCGTACAATCTAAAAGTTAAAGCAACAAATTAAAAACATCATATAAAACAAGTTAAAACAGCAATATCCACTATTGAGTCAAGCGTTTGAACAACCAGGACACAATCACAGACTCCCTGGGAACGTTTCCCTAAACAAGCATTCCCAGGGAGTCTGTGATTGTGTCCTGGTTGCAAATAGGCTTGTGTCCTATATTGCAAATAGGCTTCAAAAACTGCAGTTTTCAAATACTTTCTTGGTAAAATTGGTAAAATTACTCATTACTATCTTCAGTGAGGAACATAATGAAGAACTACATTTAAGTCATTAGTGTCATATACAGAGGCTCTCTACTTCATGTGGAATTATTGTATACATAAACTTTAACTCCCCCTTTTTTCTGGAATATGGTTACTGGTATTGAGTCTTAAAGAGAATTACATTCCTGATCAAGACTGTATCAAAACTGGGCTCTCTGGTTTGCTAACCTGCACACACAGAGACACACACTCACACATATAAGCTACCTTTTGCTTTGATATTTAAAAAAAATTCCAGTTTAGGATAAATCCAGGAGTTCTGTATGTAAAATTGAAGCATGAAACTCACATCTATCTGAGAGCCATATTCTCCCTATACCACAATTAACTGATGTAATACAGTAAGCCCACACTGTACACAGGCTTCATTTACACTGCTTTCAGCATACGCTGAAGCTGTGCTACAATTAAATTAATGGCACATGCGCCCGTCTCATGTGTGCTGTACCATGCTGCGTGCATGCACCCCATTGTTTTCAATGGGGCGTAAGCATATGTGTTTTTCCCCTTTCGTGATGGGAGGGCGTCCAGAACAGACTCCCCATGTAAGGAAAGGGCTGACTGTACATTTGCTTTCATTGGTTGAGTTCAGCATAGATCAAAATGAGGAGTTTAAATAGCAGCAAGTTTCAAAGTAGTCTAAACAAAGTGGAGAGTTTCAGATGAAATGTTGGGTTGTTAAAAATCAGTCTGACTGACCTGTGCAAATTCCAGATTTTCTTGTAGTTAGCAATACCTACATAGCTGAAATGTAATAATTAATATTAGCATGATTTTGATCAGTTTTTAGCCAATGTGTACAAACTAAGTATAAATCTTAATACATAACAATTTTGCCTTTTTGAGGTTCTGTCTTATAAAGATGAATAACTGTTCTCAATCATATTTTACTGATAGAGAGATTGAAGCTGCACAACTCAAATGGCTTGAGCTCTGCATACCTGAAAAACCGCCTCTTGCCTTATGTCCAATTGCAATCCTTACAGCCAGCCGAGAACGATCTCTTGAAAGTACCATCCATGCACCAAATCCGGGTGGAAAGGGCACTTAAAGAGGTGTTCTCGGTGGCTGCCCCACAGTTTTGGATGCCCCTTTCCTTGGAGGTTCACCGAAACCCAAGCCTGAGCATTGTCCAGAAGCAATGTAAGACTTTTTTTTTTTAATTGTATTAAGGTTTTTGGAGTATAGTAAAAATTACATATATTTCAAATAGAATAACAGAAGAACAAAAAAGGAAAATGCTTAATAAAAGATTTAAGAAAGAAAGAACGAAATAAAGAGAAAACAAACAGATTATATAAAGATGTAACTAATATAAAATGCTAAGAAAAATTTTTCCAACTTTCTTTTCTGTGCTTATAACTACAAATAATACTAATACACTTCTCATCATACTGTCCAAATCATACTCTTCCTCTGGAAAGTAAACATTTTAATTGTCAAATCTCACAACTACCAAATCATTTTCTGAAAAAAGTCCATCTATGATTTCCAATCCTTTAAAAATATTTCTAATGATTTTTCCATAATCAGTGCTGACAGTTTATCCATTTCTGCAAGTTTGTTCAGTTTGAATAACCAGTCTTTCTTTGTAGGTAGTATTGAATTTTTCCATCTCTGCACATATATTGCAATACTCTGCCATAGCTCTTGTCTGCCTGAACATCTATCAATTGTTGTTGTTTGCCTTCAAGTTGTTTCTAAGTTATGGTGACCCTAAAATGAACCTATCATAGGGTTTTATGGAGCTGAGAGTGTGTGACTCACCTAAGGTCACAGAGAAAAAGTTCTGATTTTGATTGAATATTAACCTTTAAAATCATGGTATGTATCTGTAGTAAGAACTATTTTGCCTTGTCACAAGTCCACCACATATGATTAAATGTCCCTTCTGGTTGTTCACACTTCCAACAATCATTTGAAACGCCTTTGCACATTTTAGACAATTTATCTCATGTCATATACCAACACTACATCAAAGAGAACTTCTATTTTAAAAAACCCAAAACTCTAAGACTTTTGAATTATTGTTAACTAACAATGGAATGCATATTCCAGCACACAAGTTAGGCTGGACTTTCCTAAGCATGCATAGCATTTTAAGTAGGAAATGTTTATACTCAGCTGAAGATGTTTTAAAAATGGGGAACATTCCAAGTACAGGAGTTATACCTTTGCCAACTTTGTTCTTCTATCAGTATTGATCAGCTCATACGGCATGCAAATGTCAGATACTATGATGCAGCACACCTTCTTCTAACCAGAGTTAGGAACAAACTATTAAAATTAATTGTGTTGTCAATTAAATTGGATTTTTTTATGTTAAAGGGGAAACTTGATTACATTTATCTTTTAACAAAAGTAATTTATTTTTTAAAAATGATTTTTTAGAAACAAAAGGTTGACATTTTTAGCTTCCACTTAACTGCAGGATTAAGTTATTAGTTGAGTTATTAATTCATTAAATGAAAGACAGTGCTAAAGCACTAACCAATTTCAGATTCCCTAGTTGATTCTTTACCCAGAGCCTAGTTTGCTTGGATCGTTACATGACTTCTTGGTTTTTGTTAGTCTCACACAAGGGCTGAACAGAAAGGGAGAAAGGGGCGGCGAGACACTGCCCCTTTCTAGCCCCAACAGAGGCTGCAACAACCAAATGGCACAGCCTCTGGCAGCCCTAAAAAGAACCCACTCCCGGTGGGGGTTTTTAGGGTGTGTGGGGGGGAGCCATTGCCGTCCTCACATGCACCGATGATGTAAATGCGGCGTGGCACCGTTTGGCTGCTCTGTGTGTACGTCATCATGGCGGCCCCTGTGTGGACAGGGGTGAACCATGATGGTGCCAGCAGCGTGTGGTAGGGCTTGGGAACATGCAAATGCCGGTGCATAGCACCAGTCTGTACCGGACCACAGTAGGCAAATTATTGCTTAAGTCATAAAATCTATCTCACTCATTTTAGTTCTTAATTTGAATATGATTAAAATTAATTAACTCCAAGTTTTAAAATTTTTAATCCAAATAGCTGTAAAAGTAGCATGGCAGCAGATGATCTTCTTTGCATCCAGGTGGTCCTTCTGAATTATATACCAGACACCACACAGAGGCGCTTCATTTGTCCCAGGGAACTCAGTTTTGAACTTCTTCACCCTTGGACTGTTGCTGGGATCCAAATGGGAATCAGGCGATGAGATTCTTTTTTTTAAAGAAATCATGCTTTTATTTCCTTCTTTCCAAAGTGCTAGAAAGTATGAGCATGAGGACTAAAATCCTTAATTGGTTTTCTGACTTAATTTTAGTAATGCTCTTAGCCCAGGCATTTAATATAAGTTTAATAGTCAGTTACTTTCTACCCTTTCTATTGTGAATGCATCTGAATTTGATTTTTAGCTTATTAACAACTAAATAGTCATTAATCCCTTTCTTCTCATATTTAATAGTAACAAATTCTAGTTACTCTAAGACCTCCGAATCAGCCTGCATATATGCAATTGCATATGTTGTTAACTGTCAAGTGAACTATGATCTGTCATATCAACTTTGATTTGTGGTGACATGATGATGAGAGATTTCAAGGCCACCCTATTACCAACAGCCCTACTCAGGTCTTACAGACTCAGGGCGGGGTTTCCTCAACTGAGTCTATCCATCTGGATTGCCATCTCTCTCTTTTTTTATTGCCTTCTATCTTACCAAGCATTGTTGTCTTTTCTAGTGAGTCATGTTTTCTCATGATATAGCCAAAATACAACAGTCTCATTATAGTCATCTTAGCTTCTAGGGAAAGTTCAGGCTTCATTTGTTCTAAGACCCACTTATTTGTCTTTATTCCAGTCCATGGTATCCGTAGAACTCTTCTCCAGCACCACATTTCAAATTAGTTTATTTTCTTTAATAGTGTTCCAACTTTACATACTCATTGAGAAGGTGGAGGGGAGTTAAGTAATCCAGTCCCAAATTAGGATAAACTGTGAATATACTGTAATAGAGAAAGAAAAAAGAAGCATTAATTTGTCTGGGTTTTAGGCTTTTTAAAAACATGTAATGTAGATAGATATGTCAATTTAAAATGTATATATATAAGCCAATAAGTAAAGCTAAGAACATCTGTATTTTATCTTGTGTACTAGATGATGAAATGATTTTCGGAGCCAGGAGACACACTGGTGAAGGGTATGTTAAGACAGCAGTTCAGCTAGAATAGATGCTTAATAAGATGAAAGGGTTTTATTACTGCAGGTGGGTAACATGCAGCATCAATAGTCTGTCATGACGGGGTCAAAAATAATTTTTGAAAGACAGCAAAAGAGAAGATAAATTCAGTAGAATACATGTTCTACCAAAATTCAAAGGGATATATTTTTCCAGCTGGTTTCAAAAACTTTTTTTTCATCTAAATAAAATGTCAAGAAGTATTTCACTTCAGTTATTCTTTTCTGAAATGTCAGATTTACTGCATTGAATTAAAAAAAATAATGGATGTGCCATCAAAACTTCTGTTTTAAAAGCAGTTTTGTTATTTACCTTTTCGCTTAACATTTCCTTTCACAATATTTACTTTAACTCTTATGCATCAGGACAATACATTTTAGTTCTTTATATTGTTAAAGAATCCACACAAGAATAAAACTACAAAGCAGGCATTCTGCAGTATTGTGTCACCTGGACAGTTCTACCCATTTTCATCAAATTTCAACCACTTCCAAACAAAAATTTAGCCAGAACAGCAAATGCCATATCATCATAGAATCATAGAGTTAGAAGGGACTATAAGAGGCAGTCCCCAGCCATGCAGGAATACGGAACTAAACTGCTCTCCAAAGCACTCCAAATTCTATTTAAAGACATCCAAAAAAGGAGAGCCCACCACCATTTCACTGCCAAACAGTTCTTACAATCAACAAGTTCTACCAAATGTTTAAGTTGAATCATTCTCCTTGCAAGCTGAATCTATTGTTTCAGTCTCTGAAGAGGCAGGAAACAAGTTTTCCCTATGTTCTGCACAAGTGGTTCTCAAACACTGATCTTCTGCTACTGAAGTCCAAAATGTCTGGAGATGTCAAAATTGAGATCTACTTGATATTCCCTCATTCTTTAAAGATGGATATTTCAGTCTTCTTTTCTCCAAGCTAAATTCTTCCTCACAGGGCTTGGTTTCCAGACTTTTTACCATCTTGGCTACTCTCCTCTGAACAAGTTCCAGCATGTCAATATTCTTTTTAACTGTGGTGCCCTGAACTGGCCACAGTATTCTGACCTGGAATGAAATTGGCCCATTCCCTATTGGGAATCTATATCCCAATTGATTTTTTGCCACTGGAGCATGCTTTTAGCCCAGTCAATATAATGAAATGGGGCAAAATATGTGCCATGATGTTTTTGGATGTATTGTGATGCAGTAAAGCAGATGGGATCTGCTCTGGTTGTCAGTAGGCAAGGTTCATTCATGAGACACTGGAATTCTCACTGGGTTAATGCAATACAGAAAGATAATACGCCAGTGCTAACACTAACCACAAACCTGACGCTAACCCTCAACTCACGGGAATTCTCATGTGGTCAGTAACATCTAAAAACTCAATTAAATTCCCTTGTGTAATCCTGGCATCATGTAAACACTAACATGCATTCACACTGAAGATTGGAAAGACATGGAACACAAAGTCAGAGGCGTGTCCCACATCACATATACATTGTACTGAGTGAGATCTTTGATTAGTCTAAGTTACTATTGTATGGCAGCAGTTCTCCAAGATTTCAGACAGAAGCTTTTCCTCTGCAGATTACAGGACTAAAGCTGAACGGGGGGGGGGGGGGGGCAGAGAAAGAGAGAGAGATTGGACATTATTCTGGTGAGCTATGGCCTTTAGAGAGCATTCCCTTGTTAAATTGTGCCATGCAGACCTAATGCCTTCAGCATGAAGGAGAGCTGATGATATAAATTTATATGGTACCACAGAGAATACCTCTGCTAATACATAACAAAAATTAACCAGTTGGGATAGTACTTGGAAAAGTGACATTTTAGACAGCCACTTCCAGGATCTCTCTGGCAACAGGTTGTCTGGGGCGTCAGAAGTCCAAAGTTTCTAAGCTCCAGTTTGTGAGCAGTTACAAACTCCAAGTTGGTATAGAACATTTATTGGAGTCTGCTAGATTCTCGATCTTGTCCCAAGCCAATTTATTTCTGAAACTGCAAAAACATTCTGTACTATAAATGTCAGTTTTTCCCATTCCTCTTTGAGTCAGATTATTGTATATTAAGCCTCTCTTCTGAAGTCAACTGATTTTAGGCCTCTCTGAAGTCAATTGATAAATCACAACATCTTTCTTCTCATTGATTTTGTAATCTATGTAGAAAATGAAAATTCTGCAAGAAGTGATTTAGAATCAAGGGGTAGTAGTGGTAAACCTTTTAAAACAACATTTCTAGTTTTTACAAGTCTAGAGTCTGGTGAAGCCTCCTTCTACATATATTCTGCTTCATCCCCTCTGGAGTTGTTTGCATGTATTTTAAGCATTCATTTTTTAAATTAATGTTCTGGCTGTCATAATGATAACTAGACTAAAAAATAGTAATCATTTGAGAATATGATTTACTTCTCATCTACTCTATGGTGGCCTCAGATTTATAATTCTCATAAGTCTAAGTATGTTCTAATATTTCATGTATGAGACAACAATATATATTGTTGCCACTGTACCTTATTGTATAAATATAATTATTTCTTTGATATATTGTTATACTTTGTGCAATTGTAGTTGTGGCTATATCAATGGGTATTGTTGTTGTTTTTTGAAGCCATAAATAGAATGAAGTCCAACAAATAAATAGCCCTTTCCTCTAGTTGTAAAGATGGTACATTCAGACCACATTCATTTACTTACTATCCTAACCCAATAGGTTACCTTCTTAAGTCATGTGTACACTGCTGCAGTATTGCAAGCTGGTACATTTTCTTTATTGTTCCTCGCTTTATAAAAAGGTTTGCTTCTGAAAGGAAAATAGTTTCATTTTTCAGAAACTAAACCTGAAACATAACACTGAAGAAAACATTTTCTGCAACCATTCTATTTATTTGCAGTTAAGATACAAAAAACAAAATAAACTATCTAATATGAAGAGCCACTTTAAAATATTTAATTATGCACTGCAAAAGGAAAATTCTTAATTCTATTGGACTATGAAGGTGTATGGTGCCCCTTCTGCGCTGCATCAACTGGATGCAGCACCAGAGTCGTGCCATGATGCCGTGTGCTGTCTGGAATGGTAGATGGCATCATGATGCCCTGGATGCAGAGTGAGAGAATCCAGCATCAGGACACTGTGACCTGACTCTGCCCACAGGTCGGCACAAAGTGCCAGTCTGTACAGGGCCAAAGTCTGCCAAATAGGCTCCACCTGAGCTATAGAGGGCTTTATAGGTCATCACCAGCACTTTGAATTGTGCCCAGAAACAAAGTGGCAGCCAGTGGAGCTGTTGTAACAGGGGAGTAGTATGGATATACTGAGTTGTGCATTTAAGTTATTAGGTAAACTGATGACATAAATCCAGTTGTTAGTCCCAATTAAAGTAGGCTAATCAATGAAACTGACCTAAGTGTTGACTGATCAAGTTTCTTTGACTCGGCATCTACTCCAGTTCAGATTAACTACTGAAGTTTGGTTAGCAAAATGGTTAACCTTTCTTGCTAGCTGACAGGTATGATGTTAATGACATTCCTACACATATACAGTAATTCTGAGATTTACATGTACCTGCAATACTAAATGCTGTTCAATTGCTATTCGGAAATAAATCATATGGAGCTACAAATAGAATTGACGGGGTAGTACCTGTTTTTTGAGTGCTGACACATTGCAAGGAGATTCCAGATAGAATCAATAGCAGATAATGCTATGTAAAGGTAATGTATATTTGGTCACATCAAAATGCCTAACTTTCTACTAGAGGAGCTTCACATCATATCAAAATGTTCAGTTTTCATATGTGGGTAAACACGAGAGGTAGCATGTCTCCCATCCATTTCCCAATGAAATTAAAAGTTTTCAAATCTTCCCTGTGGCAGAGATGAATATACTGTTCCCTCTGAATTTTGTTGCTGTGCAGCCTAAGACATAGGTAATGTCTTCTGAACAGAAACACATAACATCTGACAGCTGGCTGGCTGGAAGACATTTTATGCACTATAAACATGCCTCAATTCCTAGTACATATTCCCCTCTTGTGGAGGCTCTGAAATACTACAGCACTAGCAATCTTGCAGCTGGAAACTATGCACATCAGAGGTCTTTTCAGAGTATTAAAACTGAGTATCAGCTTTCTTTGTGCTAGCTTATGGTACATTTTTGGAAATAAGGACACAATAGGAAATGTGCTGTCTGTGAAGCTCATCATATTGCCATGCCATCACAGTCTCATACTACAGCACTATGCCAGGAATGTGAGCAGACCTAGATCCATCAGTTGCCTTCATCAAAGAGGGGGCAGTTATGAGATGCACTCCAGACAGTTTAAAAGAAGACTACTTCCAAGTTACATAGCTGAGAAATTGCAAGATGATGCACATTGGGGAGATACAGTGGCCAATTAACCCAGTCATACTGTCAAAGCTCACACATCCTCCCAACACAGAATCATAATCATCAAGTGTCATGATCAGCTTTTTATAATGTGCAGGATGTGCTCATATACTGGTGCACATTTTAAAATCAGGATGCCAGTTGTGGAAAATAATCTAAACAAGCTACTAACAAAATGCCAAATAGATGCTTTCTTGCATGTGCAACTTGTCAGCTAGCAGTCACTTTTCATACTTGATCTGATTCATATTATGCAATATTATCTGTCAAAATCACACAATCAAGGTGTCAGAAGTGTCATTCATATTTATGTACATTTATGCATTAGCTATGCAGTCTTTTCCTGGATTTTGCGCATATAAACAGGTATACCATACAGCTGACTTGAGTCCCATTATTAGAAAAAAGGTAAGATGCATATGCAATAAAATAAAGTAAAAAATGAATAGATAATTAACTAATTGCTCCTCTCTCTCTCTATCACTCTTAGCAACAGGTAGCCGATTTCGTCCATGTAATTCTGCATGCACAACCTGTGAAAAAACTACTAATACATGCACATCCTGCCGCAGAGGTATTGGCATTTAGCTTCTTCAGCATTATGGCATCATCGAGAAGATTTGGTATACTGTATACAGTATTCCTTTAAGAAAACTCTGAGTAATATGTTTTTCAACAAGTATTTGAAAACTTTCTATTCTTAAAAGACTAGCATTATATGTGAAGGGAATATAAGGGTCCCACAAAAATAGCTTTTATTTTATTTTAGATTACATTTAATAGGAAATTATCATAATTCTCTCTTTTCTTATTCATTTGTTGATGTATACCAAGTCCTCTCTTGTTAGTATCTGGAAAAGCTCAATTTCTAAAATGCCATGCAGGCTGTTAAAAGCAATTGGATGGGTGCACAGAGTGTAATTTGATTTTTCTCCCATCACTGTAATATCATTCTCTGATGCATTCTAAGCTGCCCTGGGCCCAGTTAATACTATACAAAATACAGAAAATTATTTGGAGGCTTGCCGTGTGGAGTTCCTAGAAAGAAAATATCCTTTTAAGCAACAGTGGATGAATATTCCTGAGCACTGCTATTGCAATGAAAATATCAAGTTCTTCAAATTTTGGTACTTGTGTTTCTGCACAACCCCAAGATCCTATGGCTCAGGCACAGACTATAACATGATGTGAAATACATCAGTCCTGTCTGAATCAGATAATATGTGAAATACACTATAGGTATGGTCCTTGACAAACTGGGGTCACTGATATTTTATAGTCAGCGAAAAGACTATGGAAAATATTGGGGGAAAGGACCTCTCTTGTCCCATTGCCAGTGTTCAGAGGTAATATTGCCATGACAAAATGTGAACAATCACTTAAGGCAGCAGGTACAAGGCGTGCATAAATTTCCTTCTACCAGGTTCCATTTAGAAGTGTGAGGGAGAGGTATTTGGTCAGCCCTGTCAACCTTCCACAATATTTGTAGCGAAAGAGCCTGCCTAGTGCAAGGAAAAGAATAACTATGTACATTTGATGGTTCAGAGAAGACAGAAAAAAATAATGTCAGCCTGCTTTTGAAGCCGTCTGGGTTTCCAGTTAGCAATAGGAAAAGGGTGGATTATTTTATTTTATTTTGATATTAGTTACCTTTATATCCTGCCTTTCCTCCAATCGCTTCATGGCAGTATGTATGACAACCCCTGTTGTAAGATAGATCAGGCCAGGAAAAAGCATCAGGTCCAAAATCAGATTGAGTGTCCCTTATTCGGAATTCCGGAATTTGAAATACTCCATTATCCAATACATTTTTCAAGGATGGCTGAGATAGTCATATCTTTGCTTTCTGATTCAAATACATAGCTGTGTTTGTAAAATTTGTATGCAAAGGGATCTTATAGCACCTTTAAGACTAACTAAATGAAGCTGCATGCACCTGAGCAAGTAGGCTCAAGTCTATTAAAGCTCATGCTACCAACTTTCTTTCATTTAATGTCACAGGTGCTACAAGATCCCTTTGTTTTTAGTTTCTGGTGGTTCAATGTGTACAAATTTGCTTCATGCCCAAAATTATTTAAAATATTATGTATAATTTTACCATCACACTACGTTTATAAGATGTATATGAAATGTAATGAAGTTTCTGTTTAGACTTGAGTCCCATCTCCAGGATATCTTATTAAATAAATGCAATATTCCCAAATCCAAAAAAAAAAATAAATCCCAAATCTAAAACACTTATAGTTCCAAACACTTCAGGTAAGAGAGACTTGACACTCTACATGTATTTTGTGTTATTTTGATTAGCCCAATAAAGGGAAGAAGCCAGTGCAGTTTTGAAAGCTTGCATCATTTTTTTTTCATTTTTTTTTTTTTTTTGCATTTTATTGGTCCAAGAAAAGTATCACTTTTTGTGGATTTTGGATGTCACTATGATTTGCTATAGGGCCAACACTGCTACCCCTAGATATGTTTTCTTTAAGTTTGTAGACAAGTAGCCCGACTAAAAGAGTTTGTTACACTGACAAGTGTTTGGTATATATCATATTACTAATACCTCTTATTTGCTGTATTGTTTTCAGGTTTCTTTCTTTCTGCTGGGTCTTGTGTCCTTGTTTGCCCAAAAGGAAGTTTTGGCAATGTGAAGACCAGACAATGTGAGAATTGTGCAGATGACTGTGAGAAATGTGCAACAGTTGACCACTGTCTGAAATGTTTGTCTGATTCAGAGAGGCCCCGTTATTTGTACAGAGGCAGATGTCTGCAGGAGTGTCCCATGTACGTTCCTATTTATACTCATTCATGCAAAGATCCAGATTTTTTCAAATGCTTATGCATCTTTCTCACCTCTGTGTAGCCTATGACTCAGTGGATGATAACACTCTTTTTGGAGAAGTATGCATAATATATTGAATTCTTTGAAACAGCTGTTAATTTGTACATGAATGTTTAGAAATGCATTCCCTTCTGCAAGATTCTCAAAAAAATATTTTAAAGACAGTGGACTTATTAACAAGGGAATGTACTGTGAACATTACAATCCACTCTTTTGCTTGTCACACTTGGCTAATTCATATTACCTATATATAAACATGCATGCCTTTCCTTAAATGAGATGTAGTGGCTCAAGTGGTTAAGATGCTGTTTCTGTTGATTGCAAGATTGTCAGGTTGGCAGTTTGAGGCCCAGGTGCCACATGATTGGGTGAGCTCTCATCACTAGCCCAGCTTGTGCCAACCTAGCAATTTGAAAGCAAGCAAATGCAAATAGATAAATAGATACCACTTTGGTGGGAAGGTAAACAGCGTTCCGTGCAATCATGCTGGCCACATGATCACAAAGTAGTCTCTGGCAACACTGGCTCTTTGGCTTAGTAAAGGAGATGAGCACTGCCCCCTATGGTTGGACATGACTTGACAACCTTGTCAATGGGGAATACCTTTACCTACCTTTATGCCATTCCTTTTACTGAGATACCTGTTTTCCCTGCCCAAACACTCTGATTAATACTAGTCCTTTTGGTAGGTTGGTTTCTGAGCATATATTAAGTTTTCTATTTTTTATATTGTACTGAACATATTAACCTGACTTATCACATTAACCTCACCTATTTCTGCAAGAAGCATAGTATCTGGGAAATGAAGAGTGGGTAAAGCATAGAAAATTACAATGGAAAATGTGCCTGTATATCCCTGAGCCCATTTGAAAAAGACATACGGTATTGCTTAACTCACATTTTTTATTTTTATGAGTGTCACTAACCTTGTTCTGGCTGCTAATATGCACATTCTACTGTTTCACTAGATTACTTTGACAAGTATATTATTAGGTTTAAAATTATAGCCTAAATTTTTTGAAAAGGAGTATCTTTCAAAGCAGCATTACAAAGAAGGATGTGGCATACAGTATAGTGAGATTAGTCTCTTTTCTTTGATTCCACTTTGCATCCTTAGAGCTCCACGGGAAAAAACTGAGAATAATGCAGTTTTGTACAACACACAGTTCTGGCAAATGTAGCATCATATGGCCAATCGATCCTCCAGGTTCAGTCTCCCTTACCTAGAAATCTGATATCCCAAATACTCCAAAAACCAAAACTTTTTTCATGGGTGGCTGAGATAGTGACACCTTTGTATTTAATGTAAACAAACTGTTTCATGCACAAAATTATTTTAAATTATTGTGTAAAATTACCTTCAGGCCATGTATTTAAGGTGTATAAATAAATGTTATGTTCCTTCCTCCCAGGTCTTCTAGCTTCAAGGGACACCCAAGGATCACAGTTCCTACCACCCCCATCAGGCCTGAGCGAGCCCCTCCAAGCTCCGACCATCCCATTGGTCACATGCTGCAGGGAGAAGGGAGCACCACAGACAGTGGGAAGGATGAACTCATCCAGCTCTGATGGGGGCAGTGGGAATCACTAGCCTTGTGCATCCCTAGGGGCTGGAAGCCCTGGAAGGAAGAAAGGCCTGGGGCCTGGCCAGATGACTTCATGGTCCCTTTTGGCTCCAGTCCCGCTGAGGCTCTGCCGCTCTGCTTCCTGATCCTCCAGGCCTTGCCGTGCCCACAGGGTGACAAAAGGACAAGGTAGTGGAGGAGAGGAAATCTAGGTAGGCCTTGGGTGGGCAGGGAGGCAAAGGGTCATTGTCCCCAATGGTGGCTTGTCATGTGGCTGTGTCACCATTGAGGTCAATGGGACTTGAGCATCCACGAATCCACAGATTTTGGCATTCATGGGGAGATCCAGAATAGATCCCCCATGGATATCGAGGGCCCATTGTACTTTAAGAATTCTACATCTAGGCTGTGTATTAGTGATAAGAAGATATGGGAATACCATTACTTCATTAACAAAGACAAATGCATGCATAAAGCCATGCTTGCCAAGAATATTTTATTGATACTCTTTATGCCAACAAGAAAACAGTTTATTCCCTGAGAGATTCAATATGTTCCACTGCGTGATCTTTTTTTCTTTGGGTTTTTTTTTTTCATCTTAGAGGCTATTTTGTGGAAGATGAGACTTGCGAAATGTGCAGCCAATCTTGCAAGACATGTGAAGGAAATGCCACCAGATGCCTGTCCTGTGAAAGTCCTTTCCTTCTAGAGCAATGGGAATGTAAAGTGGCTTGCTCAGAGAAGTACTTTGCTGCTGATGGAATCTGCAGACCTTGCCCAGACATGTGTCAGGAATGTATTAGCAGAAGCTCATGTAAAGGTATGAAGAAAATCAGCAGTAGTCACAAAGTGGAATAGGATGCTGAAACTGTGTTATGTTTGAGGTGAATTCAGTTTATCCTAAGAGTCCCTTATTTAATATTTATGGGGGAGAACCACATTTGAAACACATGTGGATAGGTGTGTAAACTTTCTTTTCCTTCACCTAAAGGAGAATTTTTCATGAATTGGAAACTTACTTCCAGCCTCTGGCATGAATTGGTCCAAACAAATATCTTAGGTATAATTAAAGAAAGATTTAAGTTTGCAAACCAATATAAATCAGCACACTCAATTATTTTTAATACCCCCCCCTTTTTTAGACAACACATTAAGCCCCATTAATATGGAAAAACCGTAAATAACAAAAACACCATGTTTTTACCTGAGAGGACACCTCTCTAGGAATCTCTAGGTCCTCCAGTGCAACTCTGTGGTCAACATCTGACAGACACTGGCCATAGAACTGCACTGGAGGAGAAACAAATGCCTAGTAGAGTATTCTCTCTAGGAATCTCTAGGTCTTTCAATGCAACCTTTAGTTAAAGTTGACCATAGAGTTGCACTGGAGGACCTAGATGTTCCTAGACAGAACATATTAATCAATCCACAAATATAAAAGCCACAAATATGGAGGGATGAGTGTATGTGAATATTTAAATGTCCTTGTAAATAGATGCTTCGTACATTCTTAATATATGCACATGAGATTGGAAGCCCTGTCCTCTCCCAAAAATAACCAAATAGAGAAGGTTATGCTCATTGTATTGGCTGCTAAGTTTCTCCCTTGTTCACATAAGAAGCCCAGAGGACAATTTCTATCCATTGCCCCCTCCATTTGCAGCTCTATGCCATATCCCTAACCAGTTCCCCCAACTCCCAGCTGCAGATTTTCAAAAGGCTCAGGCAGCTGCAAAGGAAGAGAGAGTGGAAAGTTGCCTCTTTGCCTGTTACATTCACCGAAGAAATATTAGGAACCAAGCCTGAGTTTGTAAACTATACTACCTATTTACAAAATCCATCAAATACTGACATGTTGGGGATGTGAGCTGCCATCACAATCTCACTCTTGCTCACCCTCTGTGCTCCCCTTCATAAATTTGTGTTCAGCAGGAAGGAAAAAATCTCCAGCTGGAACCTAACTGTGTCAATTGAAGTTACACGTTGAGTCTTTTCGATCTGTCCCAGCCAACAAAAATTAGGGCAGGGAAAGGATACTTTGTGAGTAGAAAAGAGAAAGAAGAATGTCCTTTGCATGTCCTGATGTATATTCTACTTTTTCTTGAAAGCATGTGTTCCACCGTATCACCTGCATGATGGGAAGTGCTTACAGGACTGCCCATCTGGCTTCTTTCCTGACTCCAATCACTGTTTTGCCTGTCATGAAGACTGCAGAGAATGTGATGGGCCAGATTCTGATGACTGCACAGACTGCCTTGGTTCTTACTATTTTCTGTACAATGGCAAATGTTTTGACGAATGCCCAGATGGCACGTATTATGATGAAGAAAGTGGGAAATGCCAAGGTATTTATTTATTTATTTTTAGCTTAGCAACAGAGGCCAGAACATACCAATTTGAAATAAATAATAAATCACATCACCTCAAATTAGAGTAATTTTGAGCTCCAAATACATCCTCTGCTACAGAGGTGGTTGCCTAAGGCATGTTTTCTTGGCAAGATTTGCTCAGAGAGGGTTGCTATTGCATTTCCCTGAGGCTGAGAACATGCAACCTGGCCAAAGTCATCCAGTGGGTTCCATGGCTAAGCCAGTAATTGAACTCTGGTCTTCAGAGTCATAGTCCAACACCCAAACCACTACACCTCTTGCCTTCCTCCAATAAGCTAAAAGACGGAACTGCATGTGGCCACCAAGACAAGGACTATCCCTAGCCCTCTCCTTTAATTTTTTTTAATTAATTAATACTAAAAATGCTTCCTGTATTTTCTAGTGGACAGGGGGGCATTTAGTCATGTTTCCCCTAGTTATTTTAGTCTTGGGCAGTGATTTTCAAAAGGTCTAGTCACTTCCTGTTTAGAAAAGGCCCATCCTGTGCCCATTTTAAACCAGCTCCAGTCTCCAGCTTTCTGACTTCTAAAAGGTGCTGGTAGAGCACGGCTGGGAGCTGGGCTGATGCCAGCCAGTGGTTCAGCAGCGATTTAGTGAACGATAATCCCCACTTCCATCCCACGTCCTGGCTCCAGCTCAGGAGGGTGGAGCCAGTTGAAAAAAATAAGGGATAAGCTCATAAAACAGCCTGGGGCTGATATGGTGAAATAGCCTCCCATGTCCCCTAGAGCATGGGAGTTAATTTTTAAAAAAGAATGGAGATGCTGGCATGAGGGTGGGGCCCTTAAGTTTCTGTGAAAGGCATATACAGCTCCCAGGTCTCGGGCAGGTGCTCCCCTCAGCAATGAGCCTGTGCTTGGATCACATACCAACTGAGCAACTGACAGTTTCTGAGACTTTCAGAAGTACCATATGTTCTCAGCGAGAGAGTTTTGCTGTGATATTGGTACTAATGCACAATTTGGCTCAGAAGAAGCTTCCAAGAACCATTTTGAATGAGGACTGTTTAAAGCATTTTTTGCTAGATTGCAAGAATGAAAACTGGAGAAAACTCTTGTACATTTAATGGTTGCATGCAAGGGTGAGTTTTCAGCAGGTGTTGCTTGTCATTCAACCAGCTAACATGCAACAGCTGCTGAAATTCCCTCTTCTATTCTGGTTGTAGACAACCAGATAGCCAAAAGAAGATGAGAATCAAGACACCAGTGCACTAGCTTCCTCTCATGCTTATTTCCCAGCAACTGGGGTACAGAGGCAGACTGAATATATAATCACCATGACTTCTTTTGCTAGTACTATCATGAATTTTTATAAGCTCTTTTTAAGGTAATATAACTTGGTGGCCAATTCTGTATCAGCTATGTGCTGTGTTATGTGCTTTCTTTTCATTTTCCTGGATCTTCCAGCATTTAATGAAGCCATGAAAATGCTGTCATACCTTGTAGCATGTGTTCCTTGTGGAACTGGTGCACTTTCTTCCAATCTTTAAGGATAGAACTGTATAAGTAACGTTTTACATTCCCTTTTAACTTTTTTTTGGGGGGGGGGGGGAAAGATAGGGGGAAGTAGGACTGAGTTCCTATGACCAGACAATTAATCAACCAATCCTTCTAAACTAGGATATTATGAAGCAAAATCAGTAAATAGCATGGAAGCGGGCATCAGGCACAAATAAAGCAGTTTGATACCACTTTAACTGCCATGACTCTATTCTACAGAATTCTGGGATTTGTCGTTAGGTGCAGTGGCATCACTAGGGAGGTGCAGACCGCACCAAGTGACACTCTAAGGGGGGAGGTGATACCACTGCTCATCAAACACCTACCTTTTAGCAGAAATGGGCTGTGGCATTTATATGCTTCCCTTTAAAATGTTTTAAGAGATGGCACAGTGAGGGGAGAAAGGAGAGGCCACAGAATTTTTAAAAATTAAAATTTCAAAAATTTTGATTTTTAATTTGTAAGCAAATTTTAATTTTTAATTATATTTTTAAGCAAATTTATTTTTAAAAAAATATATATTCTTTAGTGTGTTTTTTAAAAAAAATCACATTTTAACCAAATCCTCATTATGTATATACCATATAAATGAACTTAGGTTGTGTGAATGATATTATAATTTGATGGTATGATTTTAATTTTGCTAGTTGTTTATGTCACAACCATTAGCATTACATTCAGTGCTATATGGAAATTACGATTTATGAGTAACATTAGTGCAAAAAAGCATTACTAAGGATTCTATATGGTGTGAAATGAAAGGAGGTGGGGGGGAACACACCATGAGTTATTGCACTGAGTGACACCAACCCCAGGGATGCCTGATTTGGTGAGGTATTCAGCTTGGTCTGTCAAAGAGTTCTGGTGCCACACCAAACTACAAATCTAAGGATTCTATAGACAGAGTCATGTCAGTTACAGTAATGTCAAACTGCTTAAATTCTGCAGTGTGTGCACACCCGCTGTTTGTATTAACACAGAATATTTTGCTGTAAGCCTTTGAGTCTACTGGCAGGATCCAATGGGATACTTACCTGATGGAACTCCTTTATTAGTGGAGTTGGGAGGGACATTCTCTTCTTCCCACCCTTACATTGCCCTGTACATCCTTAAAAACATACCGTGGAAGATTTGGAAGTCCTACAGAGCATGCGGGGTGGTGGTGGCATGGAGTGTTACCGTGGGGAGGGGGGAAGAAACCACTGTTTTGCTAGTATCAGGGCACCAGTGCTGTGCTGGATATAGCCTTAAGGTTTAACTTTTGGTTAGACTAGCTTATAGTCAGGAGTGGCATACACATTCTGTTAACAAATACGTTGCATAACAACCTGATTACAATATTAACAATAAAGATATGAAAATCTCTGTAGAGAAATAACATGATTATGTAGAAGGAAGAGGTGAGGTGTGTGTTTTTTCAAATTTTTAACTAGCAAATCAGCTGCTTACCATTATTTTCAGTGTGCTAGAAAGTTCCAGTCTTGGAAACACTGTATGAAAGGGAAAAAATAAAAACTGTTCAAATATTTGGGATTTTTCACATTTCAGGGTGTGACAGGACCTGCCAGACTTGTTCAACCTCCACTTATTGCCTGACCTGTGGAGAAGGCCTCTTGATGACTGCCACTGGCCTCTGTGCAATGCCACGTCTCTGCTCCCACTCTGAATACTATAATGAACAGACCAAAATGTGCAGATCTTGTCACAGAAATTGTTTGGATTGTACAGGCCCTGCTGAAGATCAGTGTCTCAGCTGTCTCCAAAGCTGGCATCTTCTCAGTAAGCATTTTCCTGTCTTCGGACTTAGATCTGCTTTTCTGTCTTCTGACATATACAGTTGGGTCCTTGGTATCCGCTGGGGTTTGGTTCCAGGACACCACCACCACCCCCCATGGATACCAAAATCTGTGGATGCGCAAGTCCCAGTAAATACAATCGCATAGTAAGATAGTGTCTCTTATATAAAATGGGCAAGACAAGGTTTGCTTTTGGAATATATATTATTTTTGAATATTTTCAAGCCATGGATGCAAAATTTGTGGATGCAAAGGACCAACTGGATAGTAAGGACCCAGCCTAGTTCAGGATCCCATGATGCTGAAAAATAAATCAGCTTCTTTTGTGAGTCCATAGACTTCCCAGAATCATTTCACCACAGGTGGGACAACCTGTATGGGCTGTTTCATCTACTGAAAAAAAACTGGGTAGCCCATGTAAACAAAAGAGTTATCTGGGTGTACATGAGCCCAAAACTTTGGGGTACCTACCAGGAAAAAGTTTTCTAGGGTTGATTCTACAATACAAAAGTCATCCCCTTTTTTCCACTTTAGTGCTTCCTGGCTACTACAATTCATGTAACAGGCAAATGACTTATGCAATGTGTTAATGAATCCCAATCCAATCCAGTGTTTCATCTGAGTTACAATGAATCTGGAAACAGAAGGAATTAGCACATGGGAGGTGGCCCCATATGATTTTCAAGGATCTCCCTCCCCACTTGATGTACAGGAACCAAACTCCCCCTTATAGAACAGCTCACCCAGTTCAGCTGAGTTCTGCAACCTGCTATGGAGCATTTTCACATGCACTGAGATGGCACTAGAGAAATAAGAGTTTGGAAAGTCTTCTTCCACTAATCCAGTTACATGTGGCTGCATCAGTCTCCTACACGTTAAACATTTTAACACCTCTTAAACCATGGTCCCACTTATTCTTGTGTGCCTCCAAGTCATGTTTTACTTAGGGCAAGCCTAACACAACTGTATTATAGGATTTTCTTGGCAAGTTTTTTCGGAGGGGTTTGCTATTGCCATCCTCTCAGGTTGAAAGAGTGTAATTTGCCCATGGTCTCCCAGTGGGTTTTTGTCCTTGAACAGGGAACTGAACCCTGATCTCCAGAGTTATAGTCCACGCTTAAACCACTATACCACAGTGGCTCTCAATTGCCACTCAGCATAGATTAATATCCACATGTGAAATGGCTTTGGGGCTTTACAATAGGCTGGCAGGGGGCTTTGGGTGCTACAAAGAGATGAAATGAATACCAACCTCTGCAGTGGCCAAAAAAGTACAGCCACATGTGTTAGGGGCACTTACAAGTATCAATATCCCTACCTGAATTCTGGCCAGATTACATTAATGTTTTCATCCCAGTGATGAAACATTTGCAGAAACACTGTAAATTGTCTGGTTGTCTTCATTCTGCAGATACAACTTGTGTCAACATCTGTCCAGATGGATATTATATGGATGATGGTGAAAACCAGTGCTATGCTTGCCACAGGACCTGTGAAACTTGCTATGGAAAACACAGCACAGAGTGTATTTCCTGCTCACCCAGCTGGTACAAACAAGAAAATGGATGTGTACAGATCTGCACCACTGGGTAAGACCCTCAAGTTAAAAAGTAATAATAAGCGCATTTGGATAGAAGTGTAATATAGTTTTGTGTGGAAATGTCATCCTTAAGTCATCATTGCCAAAATGACAGAAGTGTATGGGAAGTAATAGTGTGTGCATGTGTGTGCATCCATGCATGCGCACATGTGCACACACACATTTTTCACCCAGTTTTTCTCTTTCACAACCAGGGCTTGCCCTACTATGAGGCAAAGCAAGACAGCTTCCTCAGAGAGCAGATGCTGTAGGGTAGGGAACAGTAGTAAGGTGGTAGAAGAGCTTTAACTATGGCTGGAGGATACTGTCCCATTGATTTAACGTTGAGTTAAAATTCAGTGGCCGATTTGGCCAGCTTGTATAAATGGAATGGGAAACCATTATCTTTTTCTTCATCTCAGACATCAGAATGTTGGGAGCCAGTCCTGTTCACAAGCTTCTTCTCTAAAGATCCGCTTGGATTCCAAGTGATAAAGCGGAATATAAATTATTATTATTATTAAAGTGTTTCTCATGCCAGAAGATTATCACCTACAATTTACAAGATTGTACACATCTCAGGAAAACAATTATTAGCCCCCTGACCCAAGATGAAGATTTTCAAATAAATGTTAAAGACCTCATCTACCCAAGCATTTGGCTCTTGAATTGAGTATTCCTGTGTTTCTCTGTAAGAGTATAAAAATAATATTATTTTATTCTGTACTACTATGATATTGTTGTTGTTGTTTTTAACCTATTTGTATTATTATCATAATATTTGTAAGTCACTCTGCATTCCTCCTTTGGAGAAACAGCTGATTATAAGATCTATGAATGAATCAAATGGCTATTACAAAGCACAAGTAAAGGCCCACTATCTATTAACAAAATTCAGACCAATCCTTCTTTCATACTGTATTTCTAAAATCTTTGAATGTTTGTGTGTTTTAGATACTATGCAAATAATGTTACTGGCACTTGTGAGAGATGTCACAAAACCTGCAAAGAATGTCTGGGACCTGCTTCTACTGACTGTACATCCTGTGATGAAGATTTCTTTTTGTTGCACTCAAATAACGAATGCCACACCTCCTGTCCTGAATCTTACTATGAGGACCATGATAAACTTACCTGTGAAAGGTGCCATCCAACTTGCCTTACTTGCGATGGTAAGATGAGACACTAGATGTTTTGCTGTCACCAAGTGACTAGCAAAATTCCTTAGAAATTCTCTTTCTCTAAATAAGGGCCAGATAATAATGGCTCTCCAAATAATGTTGGAGATTTGCACATTTGTAACTTGGAATTATGCATTTGTGTAATTGGTATCTGTGTGGTGTTTATGATTCCTACTTAGCTTCTAGTTTAGGGAGAACATATGAACCTTGATAGTGTCTTAGTCACCTCTTTCCAGGAAGTAGTTGACTGGAGTCCATTCCCCTGTCTCTTGGGAAACAACTGGCTGACGTTTTCACTAGTCCCCTTGTGCAAGCGATCTATGGCATGAGGAGGAATTGTGACAAGACCCTTGTGTCTGGCTGTTGTAAAGGAGATCACTCAGGAGAGGGTGGGAATATCAATCAGCTTCTCAGTTGATAGTAGTGACTGCTTTTGTCTAAGTTGGGATGAGGTCGGAGGGTGGGGTCAGGCTAGAATTAACTGTGTAACTATCATAATTCCACATTCATAACTGCCCAGCAGGATTCCAGCCAAAGTTTTATACAGAGTCTGGAATCCTCCTGTTGGCTGGAGAATTCTGGGAGTTGTAGTCCGGGGAAAAAGACCAGTTTTTGAATTAAGAAGACTATTCACTTGCTAAAGTCTATCCTCTAGCCTGCTAAATGTTAAAATCTTCATATACCATACCACATATTCCCAACTGTCCCAATTTGGCAGGGACTGTCCCAGTTAATCCCCTGTCATCCCACTTTTTCAGCTGCTTTCTAAATATCTGTTTCTCTCTCCTCCTCCCACTTTTCCCCTTTGTCTTTAGATCATTCCAGTTGTTGCAAATTGAATTCAAAACTTAAAATGAGTTTGCACTCAGTTAAATCAGCAAGAGGGGAGAGGAGGGGAGGGGGAAGAGTAAGTGGAATTTTCCCTTTCTCAGTAGGATCAGGCAAAAGCAAACTTCTGTAGCCTCTCTAATTGGTATACTTTTTCTTATTAATAACTTTTGCCATCTTCATCACACTCTGAAGTTGCTTGCTACACAGGTCCTGATTTTCATCTGTGAAATATAAGGATATAATATAATTATATTTCTTCATCGTTTTTCTCTCCCTCCTCTTCATTGCTGAAAAGGTTACAAAACATAATATTCTTTTATGCTCAACTTGTTCAGATAAGACTAAGGAATAATAGGTGTACCATACTGGTGGCCAAGATAAGACCAGGCACTGACTGTGGTACAGATCATGAGTTACTCATATCAAAAATAAGAGTAAAACTGAAGAAGAAAACAAAATCAGGCATCATTCCAAAATATGATCTAAACAATATCTCCACTGAATTCATTGACAATGTAAGGAACAGATTTGGACTACTAAGCATAATTCACCAAGAACCAGACAATCTTTGGACTGAAGCCAAGGACGTAATAAAAGAGAAATGCAGACAGACACTTTCAATGGGCAAAAAGAAGGAGAAGAAACCATGGGTGACAGATAAAACGGTACAAGCAATAAAGGAAAGAAAAGAAGCAAAACAAAAAGAAGATAGGAGTGAGCTAAGAACAATGAACACAACAGCAGAACAGCTAGTGTGTAATGATAAAGAAAACTACTACAATGACCATTGCAGAGGAATAGAAGACAAAAACAAAAAGGGAAGAACGAGAGACCTATTCCACAAGATTAGGAAAATCAAAGGAAAGTTCAAACCAAGGAGTGGGAAATTCTGTGAAAATAAAAATAACATAATTCAAGACCAGGGAGGAATAAAAAGATGATGGAAGTAATACACAGAAGAGCCATATAAAAGAGATGACAATATTAAGGACACATGGAACAAAGAGCCATATGAAGATGAACCCCAAATTCTAAAAAATGAGGTGGAAGCTGCAATAAGAGAAATGGCAAAAAAAAACAAGTTTCCAGGAACAGATGATATTCCAATTGAGCTTCTGCAATCCACAATGAGAGAGTCAACTTTAGTGCTAACTAACATATGTCAACAGATATGGAAAACAAAACGATGTCCAACAGACTGGAATCAATCAATATACATCCTCATTCACAAAATAGGAGACACAAAAGAGTGCAGCAACTATAGGACCATAGCACTAATATCCAATACAAGCAAAATTATGCTCAAAATTCTACAACATAAACTCCAACCATACAAGGAGAGAGAAATACTAGAGGTCCAAGCAGGGTTCAGGAAAGGAAGAGGCACAAGGGAGCACACTGCAAACGTACAATGGCTAATGGAGTGCACCAGGGAACATCAAAAGAAAATCAGCATGTGCTCTATAGTCTACAGCAAAGCCTTTGACTGCATAGATCATGAAAGGCTATGGAATGCCCTTAAAGGCATGGGAATGCCAACACATTTGACAGTTTTGATGAGGAGTCTGTACTCAGGACAAGAGACTACTGTCAGAAGAAAACACGGAGAAACAGAATGGTTCCCAATTGGAAAAGGAGTCAGACAAGGCTGCATCTTATCACCCTACTTGTTAAACTTATATGCAGAACATATTGTAAGAAAAGCAGGCTTGGATGCAGAAGGAGGAGGAGTGAAAATAGGAAGAAGGAATATCAATAATCTGAGATATGCAGATGACAGCATAATACTAGCAGAAAATTTCAAAGACCTGGAACAACTACTAAGAAAGATTAAGGAAGAAAATGCAAAGACAGGCCTATTGTTGAACACAAAGAAAACAAAAACAATGACCACAGAGAACCTACACAAATTTGAATTAGACAATGAAGAAATAGAAATAGTAAAAGAATTCTCATACCTGGGATCAAACATTGACAGAAATGGAGACTACAGTCAGGAAATCAGAAGATTAAGAATGGGAAGGGCAGCTATGAAAGAACTAGAGAAGATATTAAAATGCAAGGATATATAGCTGAGCACAAAAGGTAGAATCCTATAAGCCATTGCATTCCCTATAATGCCATGTATGGATGTGAGAACTGAACAGTTAAGAAGGAGGGTAGGAGGAAAATCAATTCATTTGAAATGTAATGCTGGAGAAGAGTTCTAAGAATTCCATGGACAGCCAAAAAGACCAAAAAAAATGGGTCCTGGAGCAGATCAAGCCAGAACTCCCCCTAAAAGCCAAGATGACAGAACTCAGGTTGTCATACTTTGGACACATCATGAGAAGGCATGAATCATTGGAAAAAACAATGAGCTAGGAAAGATAGAGGGAAGTAGAAGGAGAAGAAGGCAAGATGAATGGACTTTATTAAAGAGATCACAAGTATGAGTTTGCAGGAGTTGAGCAGAGCAGTGGAGGACAGGGGTTCAACATGGGTTGAAAACAACTTGAGGGCAGTTAACAACAACAAAGTATTATGGAAAATATCAGGTATCAGAGCCATGTGGAAGGTTTGAACTTTGTGTGGGGTCACACTTTGATTTAATTCTTCTCAAAATGCCATGATTCCATGGTAATAATTTCTGCTCTGGGTGGTTTAGCATCTGTGTATTTCAAATATAAAAGTGTATGGTTAACAATAATTAGAAATGTGTTCTTAAATACATTGAGCAAGATGGTCTATTGGTCTTCAGAGACTGAAAGCTACAGGCTTAAAGTAATAGCATTATTAATTGAATTATAAATTATATTTTAAAAATGATTTTGCTTGTTAATTTTAAGGAAAAGGACCGCTCAGCTGCACATCCTGTGTGTGGAGTTATCGGCTTGCTGCTGGCATCTGCAACTCAGAATGCTTAATGGGAGAATACAAAGTCTCAGAGGTACTTACTAATTGCACACAGAAAGAACACAATTATGTGCAACTGTTTTGCACAACGTGAAGTCAAAGGCTTTCGTGGCCAGCATCCATAGTTTTTTGTGGGTTTTTCGGGCTATGTGGCCATGTTTTAGAAGAGTTTATTCCTGATGTTTCACCAGCATCTGTGGATGGCATTCTCTGATGATGCCAGCCACAGATGCTGGTGAAACGTCAGGAATAAACTCTTCTAGAATATGGCCACATAGCCCAAAAAACCCACAAAAAACTATGTGTTTGTACTACCTTTCTGTAACTATTTTACACAATAGCTTGCAGAAAGATGTAAGCCAACAGAGCAATACTAATGGGTATTTTCACTCTGCTAGTGTTACATTGGATGCAGGCCACATTCTCTTTTTTATTCATATTGTTACGTTAAATCCGTGGTTGTGATATATATTGTATCAAGAGATCCAGATGCTGAATTCTAGCCATCTCCTTACTATGATTTTTTCTTTGTATCCTTTGGAATGACATGATTTTTTTTTTAGTTTGCAAAAGGGATTTTCTGGGCTATAACTTCCATTGCCATGCTGGCTTGGGGGGATTCCAGTCCCATCTGTGACTTTTAGGCTTGGAATACTGCTTAATGTAAAGGCAGAACAACATTTTCTGTGGAAGGAAGGGGAAGGGTGGGGGAAAACACAGCGGACAAGTTTATTGAATACAACAAACAAGTATAGAGGGTTGGCCCGAAAGCATAAGGTCTGGATATTTCACCCACCAACGCATGTTAGTTGATGAACCAAATTGCCTGGTCACAGCCAGGCTTCAGGGGAACCGGCTTAAGGTGCCCTGCCACCTTGGGAACTGGTTATGAACATATGCACATCTTCATCCCTTGTCACCAGGGAACACTGGATCGATGCCTCCCCACATTGGCGACATCGCTATACCTTCAGCGTCCCTGGGTCCCATGGGACTCCCAATCCAGTGCTCTGCAGCACTGGAAACCACACCCATCAGATCCAAGACCTATGCTGCTGCCTAAGGAAAGTTGAGACAGCAGAACACCAACCCTGCGAGGGAGGGAGGGTGGGAGTTGGCAACAAAATGGTGCCGAGCACCGGGCGGGGCGGCCCTTTAAAGGCCGGCTGGCCAATCAGCAGCTAGGAGGCAGGGGGACTGCCCCCTGCGTAATCCCAGGGCTGCGGCCTCCACAGCCCACCAGTCATGGGCCACTTCCACTCCCAGGTGAGCCTGAGAGTTGAAGTCCTGACCAGACCAGAAGTGGCCTGGCCAGGCAATGGCACAGCGCTTCAGTGCTTCCGCTCCCAGGCCTCCTGGGAGTTGGAGTCCTGGCAAGCCAGAAGCACCAGTGCCGGCACGAGCTGCTATGCGGGGCCCGAAGGCCCAAGCCCTTTGCACAGGCCCGCAGCTCAGAGGAAGCCACCCTACCCCAGACCACAGCGACCAGACCGGTAAGTCGGGCAGTCCGCTTTGCTTCTGTTTTGCTTTTTACCACTGTGCATGAGCGCCAGCATTTGGTTGCTTTATGACAGTTGGCCTTCTGTCAGGGATGCTTTGTTTGTGAGTTCCTGCATGACAGGACTGGATAGTTCTTGTGGTCTCTTACAACATTATGATTCTATGCTTCTATACTTCTGTGATTTGTGACAGGTTGGAATAAGTTGTTTGTTTTCCACCGTCTTTATTAAGAGACAGAAAAAGACAATAAAAGCTTCATTGTTTAAAAAAATCTGGCAGTTTTAAATCTTAGATATATTTTTGTCGTCAAAAGACTTATTTTTCTCCTTTGAAAGTAGTTGCAACTGAACATTGCTATTATTAAAGCTGGGTGTTATTGAAGTAGATAAAATCACTAGCAAACTTATCGACCAAAACTTTGCCTTAGGACATGAGAACACATGTGAAGAACAGATATAAGAAGAGAGCCTGCCTCCCTCCCTCATGCCCCAGATTCACAGAATAATGATCTGCCCTCATCCAAACATACAGGCAGGCCATAACCTGTGTGCTTTTGCATTGTTATGCAAAGGAAGATTACCTGGACATATTACAAAGTGGTGTTGCTCATGATTCCCTAGCTGTTCCCACTCCCAAGATGCATCAATGTAGACCTTTTCTAATAGGTGGAATTCCTTTTATCATTAAGAACAGATGGATAAATTTGCCATTGTTCTCATTGTTCAATTTTAAATTAACTCTCTCCCACTTTGGAAATCTCACACAACTAATATTGAAGCTAATATTGTATTGAAAAAAGGTGTAGAGGATATTGTGTGTGAAAATGATACTGTGCATGAAAATGAATAAAGACTACTAAAAAAAAGGAAACCACACACACACTCACAAAACTTAGTCCATATTTTTGTACGCACTTCTCATTTTTGACACACACACACACACAAATACAATTTTTCCCAAAGATAAATCATTTTGTGGTAAATTGTAAGCAAAAAGTATATATTTGTGAGAATATGTGTGTTATTTTGTCAAACACATAAACATTACTGTTGGATAATTGCAAAACCAAATTTAGAAAAGTTCAAGTAGTAAAAAAAACCTTGTACTTCAAGCTGTATGTTGGGTCAGAAACATGTAAATTGAATATTTTCATTCTTCCTTCTCCTCCTCCCTCCCCACTGAACAAATGATCCACAGTATTAATGCTTTTGGTTGTTGTTATTGTTGACGCAGTACTCTTACACAACCTTTAAGGGCTGCTTTATCTAGAATTGGCAGAACCAAAACCAAGATTCTTTCTGTGTTTCTAATATGCAGGACTCATCAAGATGTGAAGACTGCCACGATTCTTGCATGCAATGCAAGGGACCAGGACCCCTGAACTGCACTGTGTGTCATCTTAACATGGAACTCTATTTGGATGAGAATCGTTGTGTGCCATGCTGCAAGAATTCTGAACTTGTGCGAACTCAGGAGTGTTGTGATTGCAGTGAAATGAAAGGTAGTGATATGGGTTACAGATGTACAGTATTGCTTTGGGCATGGTAACCTTTCATTATTTTAAGAACCATGATCAGATCTCTACTGTAGATGTCATATTCTTGCAAATCCTGCTTTCTGGCATATATTTAAGATAGAAGCCTAGGACTGCAGGTGCTGCATATGACTGAGGAATGCAGTCCAATGAGGAAATATGGCCTGTGCACAGCTATTTAAATGGCCTTTGATGAACACACACACCAGACTTCTCAGACTCTTTGGATGGTGACGTGTTGCTCTGGGAAGCCTCCAGAGGAAGCACTTTTCCTTTTACTCATAAACAGGTATTAGGGCAGTTTGCAATTATTAACATTTTTTCCATTTTTATTAGTTTTTAAAAATATAATTACATTAAAGAGGGAAAGAAAGAAAAAAAGAATAGTATATGAAAAAGGGCTAGGCATATACATTAGAAACCAATCATATTTATGACCTCCATAAAATATACATTCATGAATAACGAAAGCAGTAAGATTTTCTGATCAATTGAAGCTTCCAAGGATAGAAATTCTCCTTTTAAACAGGTCTCAAGGACTCCTGCAATTTTTTACATTAAACGTTTTTTTAAAAATGCTGAATGGCATTCTGTTCAGTATTTATAATGTTGTAAGCCAGTCTTGTAGCATTGTAATTCCTGCATTTGCATTGACAATTGTTGCACCATTGCAATGGCAGAAAATGCCCTCCAAACTACCTCTTTAACAGAGCAGTCCCCCTGATCCCACCCAACAGTAGGATATCCAGGGTTTTGGATCAAAGAGTAGTGGGCCTCAGAAATCCAGGATGGTTGGAGGTGGCATCATGTATTTCCCTATCCTCCAGCAAGAAAACACTTTAAAAAAAAGAAGCTCAGATAAAGACAAAATTAGACAGGTTACATAAAACCAAAGTTTGAAACCAGCAAAAATATAATGAAAGCAAAAGTAAAATCACCAATAAAGATACAAAAGTGTGAAGATCAGCAAATGGCTGGGACAATAAAAGGGTTCTCATCACAACAATTAAGAGCATAATACAGGTGCCAGGTGAATCTATCTGTGGAGGGGGTTCCACAAATACAATGACTGTTTTGCCTCATTTCGGGGGGGGGGGGGGGGGTGCATGGAGAAAACCCTCAGAAGATGACCTCAGAGTTTGGATAGGTCAATTTAGGAGGAATTCTGACTAAGGAGATTATCACGCCCCCTCCAGTGCCTGACTTACCTCTTCCAAATTTGGCTCAAATTCAGAAGTTAGGCTGATTTTATTGCATGGACTTTTCTCCCAAAACAGCTTTTTGTTGCCTCCAGTGCTGAATTCGGGCCCTATAAGTCACTTCGGCAGCCATTTTTTCCAAATTAGAAGTTTTCGATTTGGGAAAAATGGCCACCAAAGCGATTTATGGGACCCGAATTTAGCATTGGAGGTAACAGGAAGCCATTTTGAGAGAAAAGTGAATGTGATAAAATCAGCCTAACTTCTGAATTTGAGCCAGATTCGGAAGAGGTAAATCAGAGACCAGATAATCTCCTAAACTAATAGTGACAGAAATAGATGTGTGTAGTAATGTTTACAGAAGTATGCTGGAATTCAATATTACGCTTATGGATGTATCACCTGATGTTATAGATGTGTAACCTGTTGTTATACATTTATAAATGATTCTTATTCACAATTCCAGCATAGTCACAGTTGTAGCATTATTGCTGCAGTCATAACTACTCCCAAACCTATTTTACTGGGCATCAGTGGGACCAAGAGAAGGAAATCCATTCTTCTGGCAAGTGGTGCACAGAAGGTTTATATCTTGCCATACATTAACAGATGAATTGTTAAATTGTTAAATGATGGGCAATGTAGAAAACATTTTTCATCTTTACCCATTTAATTTTATAATACAGGGTGATTCAAAAAGAAAAAAGAATGGTGCAAAACTGAATAAGAACAGCTTTACTTTTGCATCAATCTTTTAAAACCACCTTGTATCTAAATATATGAAGGAATTGTTTACAA
>NC_056523.1:246849170-246852303 GCF_019175285.1 Sceloporus undulatus
ATTATTATTATTATTATTATTATTATTATTATTATTATTATTATTATTATTTTGCAGATGAGTGTATATTGTACAGTGCTAACTTGTCAGAGGAAACAAAAAGCAAAGCTACAGCTTTGGTTGTTGCCATATTCATCTTGTTGAGCCTCACCACTGGAGGTATTATATTCATGTGGAGACGGTCACGAGCCAAACCCAAGCCAGTTAACCAAGGTGGATATGAGAAGCTGGCAGATAATGCAAAGGCACTCGGCTCTTTCAAAAGTAACCACTACCAGAGCACGAGCTATCAAGAAGATCAAGTGATTGAATACAAGGACCGGGATGAGGATTATGATGACGACGACGACGACGACATTGTCTATATGGGACAAGATGGCACAGTCTATCGTAAATTTAAATATGGACTTCTAGAAGACGATGTAGATGAAATGGAATATGATGACGAAAGTTACACTTTTAGATAAACTTTGATTAGTTCATATTTCATTTTGTCTTTTCTACCCAGCTTAATAAATTTCTGGAAGATGATGAACTCATTGTAAATTCAGAATCTGATCTGAATGAAAAATAACACCATTTACAGTACTACATATTTGCCCTTGATGTACTTTTTTCCCCCTCTTGCCACTAAGCAGGAGGCAATTGGCTTATCATTATATTAGTCTTTGGTAATTATATGCACACCACAGTAAACTATCCCTCTTGGTAAATAGTTGTCTGTATAAGCTCAGAATGTTTCAAATATCAACCTAAATCCTCTTTTACTAACAGCTGGAGTAGAACCATTGAATCAATTGGATTTAGCTACATGCTGAGTGACCATTCAACAACTGGCTACAATAGGGCCACTGTAGTTGGGACTAACCAATAGTATTCCAAGGATAGTTTAAATGTAATGGCTTCCCCTTATAAATCTTTGTCTTTTAAATTATATTTGCTGTAGGGGGTGATTCAGCAAAAATATCTCAGCTGGATTTGAAACTTACATTTGTCTTGAATTAAGAAGACCACCATTTCTGAAAAGCTGGACAAAATAGTGTAGTCTCTATTAATCTGACATGGCTCTATCTGCTTTGTCAGTAGTCTATCCATCTTGTGTAGCATAGTGTTGCAACAATCAAAAGTGTGGAACATCTCATTGCCTGTTTGAGGCTGCATAGACAGCTGGGAAAATGGTAACTGGAGCGACATGATGGAAAGTAGGAACTGTTGAGTGCACAATAAGTCTCAATCAGCCACAAGAAGACAGAATTGCTAATGTTCCTAGCTATAGCTTACATTCATTGTTTTGGCTACTCTGAGAGGAACATTTGGGTATAGGTACATTCAGTGGTGTTTAAGACCTTTATAGGAACTATCCAACTCTGATTTTTGTGTTTTGGCAATTTTTCATGTGGCAAAAGAAATCTGATTCCAGTAGGTTTATATTATAGTAAACATACTCACCAAAAGGACATTTTACCTGTGAATATTCACAGCTTGATAGCAGAAACTCCAACTGCAATACAGATGATCCCAGGCAGTGTTTTAAACTCATTTTTGGCTATTTCACTTTTTTGATGGAGAATTAGAGCACATTAATTTGAAGTTTATCAAGCATCAATAGGCCCACTTTGCATAAATGCTAAAAATTAGACTCTTATACTCCTTTCTCATTCTTCAGCAGAGTCAAAAGGAGATTGGAACCTTCTGCTTCCATTTTTTGAGTAAGAATTGTGTAACAACATGTCTGAATGTAAAAGTAAACTGTGGTTGATCTATTATTAGTGAAAACAAGAGATTTTCATAAATGACAGTTTGCAATTGGCCTGGTCCCTACCAACCATAGCTAACTAGTTTGTTCAAACAAGAACGTCATGACAAGCTGTGGTTAATCTAAAACTGTGCTAGAGAAGGAATAAATCACTCTGAGGTTTATTCTGCTTATCTTTTTATGGTTTGGTATTACATGATTCAGTATTACTAAGGCCTTGGTGTTACATGCAAACATAGCCATTGGATAAATAAGTTACACCTAATGTGCAAACCAGTTATAAAACTAAAAAAAAATCTAACCCCCACCAACTCTGTTATTAACAGTAGTATATTTATATTTAAATAGTATACTTAACTGAAGTGAGTCTAAATTATATTTCTTGTGACTAACACTGCTATGTCTGAATTTTGTGTGATTATCATTTGGAATTCATATTGTGAAGAGCATATTTTCCTTTTAAGACTGAATTTTCAATTTGTATTGCCATCAATGTACTAGAACTACCCCAGGTTCAAGAGGTTTGCTTCTACTTGGTAGTACAATCCTATAGATGTCTGCTTAGGAATCAGCATCTTTGTTTTCATGGAGTGTTTCTGTGATTAGTGCAATGCTTGGAAACATTACTGTTTTCGTCTATAACTCTGAAAATTTAGCCAGCATGGCAGGAAGGGCATTCCTGGAAATTGTACTCCAAAATCATGGCTACAGTCTTATTGGGGCACTATGTAATTGTCCGAGCCAACCCTCTTGTACAGCTTTAGTTTGGAAGCCAGACATTTGAGAAATAAGAACAGAGCTAGCAGCATTCTCCTTTTGCTAATCTTATCTCTCTTTTTAATTAGTTATAAGCTTGGAAGATGAAAGGAATGCTGTGGATGTGGATGTAGTGTATCTTGGATCTTCAGTAAGATCTTTGACAAGATCCAGTATGATATTCTTGCAAACAAGCTACTAAAATATGGGCTAGACAATTCTACTTTTAGATGGATTTGTAATTGGTCGATTGACAATCCAATTTGCTCACCAAAGGTTCCTCTTCATCCTTGGAGGAAGGGACTAGTGGAGTTCCACAAAGTTCTGTCCTGGGCCCTGTGCTATTCAACATCTTTATCAATGTCTTGGATGATGGAATACAGGGCACATGCTTATCAAATTTGTAGATATTTGGTGGCGCAGTGGTTAAATGCCTGTACTGCAGCCATTCACTCAAAACCACAAGGTTGTGAGTTCAAGACCAGCAAAAGGGCCCAAGCTTGACTCAGGCTTGCATCCTTCCAAGGTCGCTAAAATGAGTACCCAGACTGTTGGGGGCAAATTAACTTACTTGCTGTTCACCTCTATGATCTTTGGAATAGCGGTATATAAATAAAACAA
>NC_056523.1:246852313-246887821 GCF_019175285.1 Sceloporus undulatus
ATTATTATTATTATTATTATTATTATTATTATTATTATTATTATTATTATTATTATTATTATTATTACATCGAATTGGGAGGGGTAAGCAATACACCATTGGACAAGATCAGAATTCAAAATGACCTCAGCAGATTGGACAGCTGGTCCAAAACTAACTATATTAATTTCAGCAGGAAGAATCGCAAAATACTACACTTAGTGCCAACATGGTGCAGTGGTTTGAGCACTGGACTACAGTTCTGGGGATCAGAGTTTGAATCCTCACTTGGCCAGGGAAACCCCACTGGGTGACCTTGGGAAAGTCACACTCTCTCAGTCTCAGAGAATGGCAATGCAAAAACTTCTCTGAAGAAACTTGCCAAGAAAGCCTCATGATAGGTTTGCTTTAGGGTTATCATAAGTCAGAAACAACTTGAAGGCACACAACAACACACTTTAAGACAGAAAAAATGAAATGCAGACATAGGATTGGTGACACCTGGCTTGACAATAGTATATGTGAAAAGGTTCTTGGAGTCTTAGTAGACCACAAGGTGAACATAAGTAAACAGTGTGATTCAGCAACTTAAAAAAACAGTATAATCCTAGGCTGCATCAATAGAAGAGTGTGTACATCAAGGGAGGTAATAGTCCCACTCTATTCTGCTTTGTTCAGACCTCACCTGGAATACTGCTTCCAGTTCTGGGCACAATTCAAGGAGGATATTGACAAGTTGGAGCATGTCTGGAGGAGGGCAACTAAATGGTGAAAGTTCTGAAAACCAAGCCCCATGAGGGGTGGCTTAGGGAACTGGGTATGTCTTAACCTGAAAGAGAATGTTATGAGTGACATGATAGCTGTGTTTAAATATTTGAAATGTTATATTAAAGAAGGAGCAAGCTTGTTTTCTGCTGCCCTAGAGACTAGGACATGGCACAATGATTCAAATTACAGGAAAAGAGATTCCCCCTAAACAGTAAGACAATCCTCTTGACAGTAAGAGCTGTTTGACAGTGAAATATGCTGTCTTGAGTGGAGTCTCCTTTGGACATTTTTAAACAGAGGCTTGACAACCATCTGTCAAGAGTGCTTTGATTGTATATTCCTGCCTCTTCCAGCTCTGATTCTGTACTGCTACTATCGTGTTTTTCCCCCTTCCATTCCTCACCACAGCCAATTTTTTTTCTTCATAGCTACCTTTTCCCACTTAAACTCTACCAGAATTACTATGTAACAAAATGTCTGAATGAAAAACTAAACTGTGATTCATCTAACTAGTGAAAACAAGAGAACTTCATAAACAGTTTGAAATCGACCTGGAGAGCCGATGTTGCTGTTTCCAGACTTTAGATATGTGTGTGGACTATGTCAGGCTAAAGTGTATTTCTCTCACCATCATTGTAATCACATTGCATGAGAGTATGTTTGGGCTTTTATTTATGTCCCCTAGGTCTTGAAGTATTCTGACTTCAATAAATATGTTTTGAAAAATTGTTTTAGGGGATAGAGATTTGCCCATTTAATTTAGGGCGGGGGGACCCAGAATGGGACAAAATGTACATATTTCCAAATTCTTTGATTAGAGAACTGCAAGTAAGTTAACTGTCCGTTTTCACCTGTATGGCTAATAATTTGTTTTTGTATTAACTAATTCTGGACTAAAAAAAAAAACCCACATGAAAATAATGGGATCTAAAAACAAATTGCACATATAGATTTGTTCACTTATACATGAATATATTAAACCTGTCATCTTTGCATTAACAAATAAATCTTTTTTACAAAAGCATGCTGACTAACAAGGTTATAACCTGCAAAACCCTTACTAAGAAAACCGCTTCACAGTAGTGTATTGGGGTTGGGCTGGGCAGGGATCGGTTGGAATCCCATTGACATTATTGCAAGAGTGATATTTAATGATAAAATGTTGACTGGCTTCCTGTTAGTGAATTATGATGGTATATTTCTGTTGAAACAATGTCTGTAAAATCTGTTTTGTGTATCAAGCATTGTTTTACTGGCTTGAGGAGCAAACCTCCTCCAAGGGGAGCTGTCACATGGACTGAGGGGGATGCCTCTGGGTGAGGCAAAACATGACTTCAATGTTGTTCTATGGAGAGTTCAAAAAACAAAAACATGTTTTATAAGTGAGAGGGCAACGCTTGCGCCTCTGTACAAGAGCAGATGTGAATGTGCCCTCTGAGCACTGATGACAACTCTTACATGATCTGGGCAGTAGAGAAGAATGGGGTTGCATACATGATACAAAGCCAATTAAGCACAGACATTTACCCTCTTTCAAGATAGGGCTTAAACATCTGGCACAATACCTCAGGTGTATAGCAGTCGGAGCCAGTTTGGTCTTTATCCAGTGAAGGCAGAGAATTTTTATGAAGAGAAATTTGCAAACACAACACATTTTATGAAGAAAACACCAAGTGTGTATCTTAACCACCATTTGGACCCCTGCCCACTCGATTCTTCTTGCTAAGTGAGTGGTGTTAGAAGGTGCTTTATCACTTTGCACACACCTACAGAATCACACTTCCATTACTGAATTAATACCACAAATAAGTGTTCTTCTCTTGTACATACTGTTTTTCACTGTAAATATTGCAAGCACTCTATACAATGTTAATTAGAAAGAACAATTACAACTTAAAGGTAACTGCAGCATGATGTCAGCTATGGACTAACTGTTAGTCTATCTTCCCTGCAGTAAGTTAAGTGAGACAAAACTGAATAAAGGCAAAATTGAATATGCATATTTTCTTTATTTTAATCATTATTCTCATCATGAACACAATTTCTGTACCAATTCCCACAATTAACATCTCAAAGTGGGAAATGAATATAAAATGAATACAAAAATAAAATCCCTTAATAAAATTGCAATGGTAATTTTAAAATGAATCATTTACTTTTAAAATTAAAGACATATAAAAAGACAGAATTCAATAAATATTTGTTTGATTTCATACACTGATGCATTTATTCATCAGCACTAATCAATAAACTGTATAACTGGCTTTAGTGTTATTTTCCTCACCTAGGTAATCTGCCACTACCACATGTTCTAAATGAATACTCCAAACATGTATAATTATTCTTGGACTCATGTTCACAACTCATCAGAACTATCAGAAGGCACTTTCTAAAATAAGACAACACAACACACATAGTAACAACATAGTCAAATCCCCACGTTCATTTTCATATCATGGCACCAGTAAGCAAGTATACTTACTCCCAAGTGCTTATGTGTTACTGTAGTTCTTCATTAACCCTTATGTAAGGGTAAATTGCTCCCATTCCCTGCCCAGTATGCCACAAGACATCACTTCCCCGTTTCTGAGTCAGGAAAGGTATTTTTCAAGCAGGACTACTGAACCACTAGGACAATGTACTTCTGCCAGTGCAAAGGCCAGCATGATGAGAAAGTTCACCTCCTCACAAGGGAAGAAAGGATTTCTTATTTCTGGACCTAAGCCTTGTCTGACAGAAACAGTATGAAACTTGTGACTGAAGATAGGTTGTCTATGTGCTGTGAAACACAGAATTATCTGTCCGCAGAACCTGGAAAACTCAGGGTAACCCCTCCCCCAATATGGACAATTAGCAGATAAGATTAATTAACAGATAAGAAGAACGGAGTAGGATAGATCATGGACAGTGTTACTAGATACTACAATGAGAACTTATTCCAATTTTAATCTCAGCTAATAAACCCATTAAAGCCAATGGGACTTCGTTCAATGTTGATGAAAATGTAATATACATTCCAATGGGTCTAGTTGGGATTAAAATTAGATCTAGCCTCTGTCATTTAAGATTAGCTGAATCTTTCACATATAGATGTGCTCTCACCTTTTCACAAGAAAAGAAGGAACCTTAAATTTCCTTGCAATTTAGCAGCAGAAGGGGAAAGTCTCAAATGAGACAAAAGTATCTTAGCCACAATAGATACATATGGGAGAAACTGGATCACAGTGACATGCTCTCCATGCATCCACTCACACGGACACTACATACGAACCTTGGAAAGGTTATGGTCCTGAACTGCATTACAATTTGCGCACTCATATGTATGTGAGCATCAACAGCCCCACTCTCAATACATATACAGTATATGTGTCAAATTGTATGGGAAATTATGGGCATAGTGCTATACATTTATCTACATATTCAAGTTCCATATTACACTAAAATTCTTTTCTTTCAGACTGAACAGAATTCAATTAATTGCACACTATGTTCAAACATCCTATTTTTTGTTAAGCAGCTTTTACATCTCTTAGTAGAACTTTTGGTCATATTTACCATAACATCTCTTAAACTTTTATGCATTAAAAACTGTTGTGTTGTGTCTTGGGGGACACTTATCTGAACAAGATTACATATGAAAGGGATCCAAGTAGACTACTGAACATGAGTCAACAGTGCAATGCAGCAGCTAAAAAGGCCAATGCAGTTTTAGGCTGCATCAATAAAAGTATAGTGTCTAGATCAAGGGACGTAATAGTGCCACTCTATTCTGCTCTGGTCAGGCCCCACCTGGAATATTGTGTCCAGTTCTGAAACTGGAACGTGCCCAAAGGAGAGTGACTAAAATGGTGAAGGGTCTGGAAACCATGCCCTATGAGGAACGACTTAGAGAGCTGGGGATGTTTAGCCTGGAGAAGAGAACGTTAAGAGGCGATAGTCCTGTTTAAATATTTGAAGGGATGTCATATTGAGGAGGGAGCAAGCTTGTTTTCTGCTGCTCCAGAGACTAGAACACAGAACAATGGATGCAAGCTACAGGAACAGAGATTCCACCTCAACATTAGGAGGAACTTCCTGACAGTAAGGGCTGTTCAACAGTGGAACAAACTCCCTTGGAGTGTAGTGGAGTCTCCTTCCTTAAAGGTCTTCAAACAGAGGCTGGATGGCCATCTGTCAGGGATGCTTTGATTGAGATTTACTGCATGGCAGGAGGTTAGACTGGATGGCCCTTGTGGTCTCTTCCAACTCTTATGACTCTATGAGTCTATGTTATAACAACATGTTATTATAATTTTAAAACAAAGTTCTATGTGTCATGATAATTAAATATGAATAAGGTCACAGACAGATCTTTTTTAAAGCTATAAACAGTTTTGCTTGAAGTGGCAACCTCATTTTGTAAAGGTTATCATGAAAAGACACCCCTATTACATAATTGGGCACTGCAGGTATCAGTGCTTTTGCACACAAACCAAGAAGTATCTGCCATATTTATACAGCAGCAAAATAGGCCCTATATATGTGCTATTTTCATATTCTTTCAAGTGAATTAAGCTATTTACCACTGAAAACTGCAAATATCAGATCAAAATCCATTTTGTAACCAAGTATATTTAGGTCAAATGCATCTGAGGAAGTAAGCTCAAGTCTATGAAAACTCATGCTACCAACTTCTATTAGTTAGTCTCCAGGTATCACAAGATCACTTTCCATGTCAAGTACAGTCATTCCTCCATATTAGCGGCTTTGATATTTGCAGATTTGATTATTCACAGATTTCATTAATATGTTCTCTCTAGGACTGTTTAGGTCCTCCAGTGCAACTCTGTGGTCAACTTTAAAAGTTGCACTGAAAGACCATTTGTAGCTACTCCAGTGCCATTCTATGGTCAGTGTATGTTGGACATTGACCACAGAGTTGCACTGGAGGACCTAGAGATTCCTAGAGAGGTGTCCTCTCAGGTAAAAACAGTGTTTTTGTTATTTGCGGTTTTTCCATATTCACAGGGGTCTTGTTCCCCTAACCCTAGCGAATATGGAGGGAAAACTGTATATTTAGTGAGGGATGCATCTGTACTGCAGAAATAATCTGGTTTGACCCCACTTTAACTGCCTTGGCTCAAGGCTATCGAATTCTGGGAATTACAGGCAGGGTACAGACCGCCCAAAAAGAGCAATCTGCCCACACCATGTTTTGTTGCGTGAGGAAGCTACAGCGGACAAGCCACGTGGCTTCCTTGTGCAGCAAAAAGAACCTGCAAAAAGCAGGTTCTTTTTGCGGCACCTTTGTGACACTGCAGTGCGCCAATGGCGCATTCACGATGTCACAATGGCGTCGCGACGTGCAGACGCTAAGTGTCCGTTGCATCAAAATGGTAGTGCCCATCTGTACAGGGCGCCGCCATTTGACATACAGAATACGTACTAGGGTTGCGGGGCGTCTGTAAGTGACACCCTGAGGCAACCCTAGCACATATTCGCTACATGCTAAAAGGCCATAATTTGTTGTGGCACCAGAGTGGAACTCTGTTAAAGTGGGGCAGTTAAAGTGGATTATTTCTGCTGTGTAGAAAAGTACAATTGCTGCTCTAGAAAGATTTGAGATTTAACTCTAAATTCATATGCTTCTTCTGAACTTGTTGCATGTACATCCTTTTACTAGAAGCAAATTAAATAGGCAAGTTTTACTAATAAGTAGAAATATTGGGTTGAATCAAGAGGATGTTAACTAGTATCACAGAAATCAATGGCAGAAATTAGTCATGATTAACATGAATCCCATTTTAATGAGATTACAAATATCCAGGTGTGTCTCGTTCTAACCCACTTTTGACTAATGACAATTAAAAATCAAGCAGGTGAAGCAGAACTTCACCAGGAAAACTTCTACTTTTCCGATGAATTTCCCTCACTACAAAATCTTTTCATATGAATGCTTTCTCATTTAGTCACAATATAAAACTTAATTAGGGATAATGGAACTAGTGTTAGAAACAGTTAAAAATGACTTGACTATCTATATTTAAGGAACTAACTTTTGCTCAGTTTTTGATGAACTAGCAACAGAAAAGACTGCATGTACCACACTTTACGGGGCAAAGTCTTTGTTTCTAATGTTTCGAGCTGGTGTATATTCATAAAAAGTGAATAAGTTTACTTTAGCTATGGAGCTAACCATTTTAATCTAAGCAAAAATTATAAACAGGAATATAAATTGGGGGAAAAATTCTGAAGAACTACAGCCACTAAAATGTCAGTGCAATTTTAACAGCAGGTAAAAATTGAAGTATTGACATCACTCAATGGCCATTAGCCACACTGTTAACATTATTCATCTGAAAAAAGTTGTGATCTTTTAGTTTCTGATGTTCTGGCAATTCTAGGGTTTTCTCAGCTTCTTCAATGTCACCTTTAATAGCTGCTATGAGTGCATCTGCAGAAGGGGGGGAGAGAAAAGAAATGAAGATTATTTCACAGGCTTTTCTGAATAAAACATGTACTGTATATACTAAATTATAAACTGACTTTATATATAATATGAGGGCAGATTTTTGGGCCAAAATTATGGATTTTGATATGACCCATGGATAAATTGAAGATAAAACATAGGAGAATATAACAAAGAATGTGAAGAATGAAGCAAAGGAAAATGATGCCAAAGAACTTGCAAAATTCCAGCAGGCTTAACTATTTGTGCTCACACTAAAAGGCAAGTGTTTCTTTTAGGTGCTCCAAGGGCAGACTAAACTATTGCATTTTGCCACTGTACTCAGAGAAGAAAATGGTTCCTTTTTTGATAAGTGTTAAAGTACAGTACTGAAATTACCTTCTGGGTAAGTCCACCCAGGTTTTTGGGGTCAATTTTCAAACCAAAATTTCTAGACTTATACATGAGTATATACAGTAATGATGGTAAAAGCTTGCTCCAACAGTGGCACAGGTAAGCCACCAAATAAGGAGAGAAACATGAAACTGGTTCAAACATTACACAACCAAGCCTGAAGCTCTCATGCCCTCATCACAATAAACATAGTTTGTCATTATACCCAAACTGAGTGAATTATGGTCTGAAAGCACAAGATTTAACCACCTTGCTAAAGCTGACACCAATTTCTGAGCCAGGCATGTCATGGAGGCTTCTGGCTGAACAGCAGTACCACTGAAGTGAAACCAATTGGTTACCATCTAACCCTGGGAACTGGGGCAGGGGAAGACTTCATGGCTATGAAATGTGTATAGGCTAGAGAAAAGATAGTTAGTTGCCATGTTCAAAACAGTACACATTTTAACCCATGTTCTTAGGAAACATACTCCTGCTACAGGTCATAAAGGTACAATACAGGAAGTATGCCCACAGAAGTAGGAAAGAGTTCGTCCAAGATACATTCTAAGATGACCAAACAATGAAGGAAATATTCTTATTTATTACTTTGGCCTGTTACAGACAGCCAAAATAAAGCTGCTTCGAGTCACAGTGGAGGTATGGTGTTTCAATGATGCATGTGTCCTAAGAGTCCAGAAGCCACGCCAAAGCCACGCTCCAGTCCTTAGGGCTGGAGCATGGCTTTGGTGCGACTTCTGGACTCTTAGGACGCATGCATCATTGAAATACCATACCTCCACTGTGGCTCAAAGCAGCTTTATTTTGACTGTCTGTAACAGGCCTTTGTCACCAAAAGTGTATGTGTATCCACTTAATTTTCCTACAGAGTGTGTCCTCTCCAACATATGGGGCTAGGAAGATGTTAATTATAAGGAGGGAGGTGACTTTTTGCCATTTCTGCTGAGCCTGTTGCATACAGGTTTCCTGGAGTGTGGGTCTGTGATTTCCAAGAGGCACTATGATTACAAACTTTCTATGCCAAAGATATTTTTAGGTTTAAAGAAACTGATACTAAAAAGCAGCTTAATGTCATTTGGAAATCTAATCTTCTTCCAAAAACATTAATTGTGATTTGGAAACAAGACTCTCTGGGAGACCAGGGTTTAAATTTCCATTCAATCACAGAAACCCACTGGATGATCTTGGACAAGTTACATTCTCTCACTCATAAGGGAAGACAACTGCAAACCTCCTCTAAAAAATTCTTACCAAGAAACCTACATGATAGGATTGACATATGTGGAAGTTGACTTGAAGGCATGTAACAATAACAACTTTAATGGCACTAGTCCCCTTGTCAGCAGCGAAGATCAAGAAGTTTGTATAACCCCTTGTTTTTAGTATTCATGGCAAAATACATTTACCAGGTGAACACAAAGACAGGACAATAGTATACAACTGCCCCCTTAAAAGACTTAAGAGGCGAGTGGTGTGAAAGATCTCGTTTTGTGCAACATACACAAAATACATACACCACGTTGGTCCAAAACATCTGGAGGACCAAAGATTGAGAACCAATGCCAAAGAATAATGATATTTGAGGACTAAGATATGATACTTTGCTGAAAGATTTGTCAAAAGGTACAGAAGACTTACCTAAAGAATCAAAGTTTTTTTCTGGTCGTATATATCCAACAATGATTATACTAAGTATTTCTCCATAGAAGTCTTCATTGAATGTGTGAATGATGTGTGTTTCCTAGGACAACAAATATTTTAATTGAATACTCAAATCATGAACACTGTACATTAATGTAGTAACATAAAACAATGCATTGAAAACTTTTTCAGCACACAAATGGGAAGCCTTAGACTTGCTACGCCTTTCTAATGGCTTCTTTTGTAACTCCCCCAATACAGCTTTGCCAATTTGACCACTTTTCTGTATTTGCCATCTTTTTCTAATCCCATGGTGTTTAACCAAACAGAACTGAAATCAGTGCAGAGTAACACCTGCTAAAAATCTGATTTGAAGGGAAGTGCTTTCTCACCTTATGTGCGTTACACAGTTTCAGTCAACTGATTCTGATTAAACATGTGCACATATGAATATTTGCAGCAAGATGTTCAATATGTATCTGTATATATCCATGAGTTATTTACTTATTTAGAATTCCCACCATAGCTTTCAGAGCAAAGGGTTCTATCAACCCTGAGATCTTTACCCCAATTTCCTAATTTAAATGAAAGTGTAAACTTCCAGCATTTTAGCTATCATCAAGAATCTTCTGTAGGAAACCAGATAAATTATTTAAAAGTTTAAGAGGAAAAGTAGATGGCATTTTCCCATATTATTGGGGGAAAATCCAACTTCTGTGATTTCAGAATATGGCGGTATAGCCCTGGTAGCACAGTGGTTAAATGATGGTACTACAGCCACTCACTCACAAACCACAAACTTGTGAATTCAATCTCACCCAGGGGCTCAGGGTCGACTCAGCCTTGCATCTTCCCAAGGTTGCTAAAATGAATACTCAGCTTGTTGGGGGCAATTTGCTTACAGCTGTAAACTGTTTAGAGATTGCTCAATGTGGTATGAAGTAGTATATAAATGAAGATGCTATTGCTCGCTATTGCTAGACCAAGGATTTAGAGTTCTAGAATAATTTAATCTCGAAACATTCTTACCACAGATTTCTTAACATTCTTGTAATATGGATTCCAGCCTATACTCAATACCATTTTATGAACATCTCCATTTCCAACACACGCCCATCCATAGTAAATGCCAGTAGCGATATCAGATGGGAAGCTATCAACCACCTCCTCAGAAAAGTTAGCTGAAAAATATAAGGAAAAGTTTATACAAAGCATAATAAAAATAAATATATTAAAATATTTCACACAACATGCAAAAAAATTTTTAAACAGGAAGCTTGTGGTCTGTTCAGATTGCTATAAAATCCTATTTTGACAGAACATTACTAGAATTCAGATTAAGTCAGACTAACCTAAACTTAAATAGTGTAATACTATTTAAATCAAAGTTGTATGTCCATTTTTTTAAAAAAGAAAATCTTCTATTTACAAAATAAATGAGAATTGTTTTTAGAAAAAATAGTTTGCTGATGAAAAACTAAATAAAATGCAATTAAATAAAATGTTATACTATAACACACACACACCCAAAAAATCTGTAACATTCTTGTAATATGGATTCCAGCCTATACTCAAGACCATTTTATGAACATCTCCACTTCCAACACAAGCCCAAAAGTAACACAAATTACTTTTGGGTTATAGTGTTATAAACTCAGACATAAATTTGTTTTACTCTTCACGGGCATGTTATGGACGTACTAAAATCTAGGAAACTTGTTTGAAGACAATGGCTACAATCCACCAGAGTTTAGAATTAAGAATTGAAATCTAATGTGTAATACAGCCTTCATTAACCAGGTGACATCCCGGTATATTGATCACCTACTGCTGGTTAGGAATTATGAGCTGTAGTCCAACATATCTGGTGTGCCACAGACAGGGCAATGGGGAAGAAGGTTGAGGCAGAGCTGCGGTGCATGGTGGAGATGCCACCCAGGGCCCGGAGGAAGGCGAGGGTGAGCGAGAGGGAGGGAGGTAAAAGGCCAGGAGCGAGGAGGCAGAAGCTGGGGCTGGTGGCCTCTTTGGATTTGTTTAAAAGCCGCTGCTCAACGTCAGACCAACCACACAGGTGCACTCGAGGGAGGGCTCCCTGGCTGGGCAAAGGACGCTTCTTAGCTGCTCTAACTGAGAGTTCCTCCATGGCAGAATGGGGTTGGACTGGATGGCCCTCCTTGGGGTCTCTTCCAACTCTATGATTCTGTATCTTCAAAGCTAGGGAAAGGGAAAGCTAGGAAAACCCATGAAGTTTGATTAGCAGTCTTGGGTCTAGTCACTAGCTATTAGCCAAATCTAGCCTGTCAGTATGTTGGGAAGATTTTTTTAAAAAAAATACACAACTAAATTATAATTTCACTGCAGTCTAGAATTGAATTTCAGTTGCAAAACCAACCTACTGCCTTCGTCTGAGAGCATGTGATTTGCCCAAAGTCAAACAGTGGGCTTCATGGCCAAACTGCGAATCTGTCGCCTTCAAAAACATTAGCAGCAAGCCCAAAGCACTGTTTTGATGGACTTTTTCTGTTCTCTCAAGCATCAAATGTCTCAGCCTCTCCCTTTGCAAAAGCTCATTATTCATTAAGAGGAATCACTTGTGGTTAAGTTGTTTTTCTTAAGAGATAACATGAATGATTTCATGTTTGGAATGTGCCCTTTGCTGCTAACAAATATGCAATGGAGAAGGCTGGTTGGGGTCAGTGCATGTGTTTAAGTACATTGTAGCCAGCAAGCATTTTAGACTCCCATCACTGGCACAAAAAACATGTCCATTGTCATGTGTGAAAGCACCATTGCTTTACAAATCCCCCCCCCCCCCCCAATACACTGAGAATCAACTGGGATGACTTCCGAAGTATGCAAAGGGATCTTGCAGCAACTTTGAGACTAACTGAAAGATTGGTAGCATGAGCTTCCATAGACTTGAGGCAACATCAACAGATGCTAAATGTTCATGCTACCAGCTTTTTTCTTTTGTTGCTGTTGTGTGCCCTAGGGTGACCCCAAAAGTGAACTTTAAGATGAATGCCAAACCCCCTTTGAAGAAACCTGCCAAGAAAACCCCGTGATAGATGAACCTATCACAGGGTTTTCTTGGCAGGTGTCTTCAAAGGGGGTTTGCCATCGCCAACCTCTGAGGATGAGAGAGTGTAACTTGCCCAAGGTCTACATCTCAAAAGTACAACAATATCCCTTTGCATACTGATTTTCCAGACTAACACGGCTAGGTCTTTGAATTCTGCTATACAGCAAACAGACAAAAAAGGCTCCAGGTTTATTGTGGCACCAACCTTTGAGTAGTTCTGCATTTCAGAGTCAAACATGGGGAGCACACCCTCTTTAGCTGAAGTGCTGAAAGAGAGCTTCTTGTATAAAGTTCTAAGACATAGCTGGGTTAGCCTGGGAATTCAGTATGCAAAAGGATCTTGTAGCACCTTTGAGACTAACTGAAAGATAGAAGTTGGTAGCATGAACTTTCATAGACTTGAACCTATTTCCTCAGACGCATTTGGTGGAGCTGAAAGCCTATACAGCAGTCTGCTACACCTATATAGCAGTCTGTGTGTGAGAATGTCCATAGGAATGGAAAACTCGGTGGGTGTGGAAATGAGGTATCATGTTCAGTTTTAAGGAAAGGGGACAAGGGAAGGATGTTGTCTAAAGCCACAGTTAGCAGATAAACCATAACCATAGGATTGAGTCTACAAAAGCTCATGCTACCAACTTCTTTCCTCTGAGGTCCAGTTTGAGACCACTTTAACTACCCAGGCTCATTGCTAGGGAATCCTGGGAACTGTAGTTTATTGAGCTCTCTGACACAAAACTACAGGTCCAAGAATTCCCTAGTACTGAGCCAGAGCAGTTAAAGAGGTCTCAAACAGGATTATTTCTGCAGTGTGTTTTGAACTTAAGTAGATTCCTTTGCATCTTATATAAAGGCCTCTAACCTTATTTTCTGGGCTATTTTTTTTCAGAGAGGAAGAATCAGTGTAAATGAGAATAAATAAGATGCTGAAAAGATAAGGGGAGGAAAAAGAAGTGAGTCCGGCTGATACCCTCCATCCATGAAAGGGGAAACGCAGACGGAGCAGGGGAACCAGGACAAGATACTGCAAAATGGAGGACATTCAAGAAATATATAGAGCATTACAAAATAAAAGGTAAAAACACTCAAATAAATGTAAATCCATGCTTCTTAGCTGTGCTCAAAATGGAGAACATTCCAAAATTGCTCCTGACACAAGGCTGAAATGTAGGACATGTCCTGGAATCCTAAGGTGACCCTACCACAGGGTTTTCTTGGCATGTTTCTTCAGATGGGGTTTGTCACTGCCATCCTCTGAGGCTGAGAGTATGACTTGCTCAAGGTCACACAGAGGGTTTCCACGGCCGAATGGTGATTCAAACCCTATAAGGTGCCATTTGAAAATATCTGCATTTTAAAGTATTTTTGTTTCAACATACCCGTATGGGTACATTTTTAAGTTATGTATAATCTCCTCACAAGATATAGAAAACGCCAAGAACGAATATGGGAAACTTATTTTAAAGGGAGCAAAGTTTCAATGTGAACTCGAAGGCTTTCATGGCCAGCATCCACAGATTTTTGTGGGGGTTTTTGGCCTATGTTCTAGAAGAGTTTATTCCTGATGTTTATTCTCTGGAAACACCAGCCACAGTTGCTGGCTAAACGTCAGCAATAAACTCTTCTAGAACATGGCCTCATAGCCCGAAAAACCCACAAAAATCTATGAACAGACATCACACGGATGCCACGGTCGCTGCAAAATGGAGGACGTTCAAGAAAAATGTGGGGGATTACAAAACAAAAAGGTAAAAACACTCATAATATAAATGTAAATCCATGCTTCTTAGCTGTGCTGGAAACGGAGGACATTTTGGAATTCCTCCTGGGCAGAAGACTGAAATGGAAGACATTATTATTATTATTATATTTATAAAGCACTGTAAATTTACACAGTGCTGTACACAAAATACGATAAAATAAAATAAAGTGTGGTAGAATGGTTAAAATTCACAATTTTACTAATGCTCAGGAGCTGAAGGTTATAATGCTGCCATGTACTAAGAGCAAAGGTCGACATTCAAAGCCATGTAAAATTATCTGTTCTGGAATGTAAACGATTTGGAAATGGCTCCTAATTTATAATCCCAACCCAAATAAAAGGAAGTACTGCATAAACAGTTTGAGGACAGTGAACCAAAACATACAGATAAAAAGACTGATTGATGGCTACCCCACTAGATAGTGACGTAGGTGAGATGTAATAAGTGAACAGCCAATGAAAATACGAGAGTGTAAATGTTTAATTCAGTATAACCAATGAAATGTGGTTTCTAGTTTTCTTTGTTCAAAGTACTATAAAAACTGGGTTCACTTTGAATTCGGGGTCCCAGTAATTTGGATGAATCTCTTACGGGGAACAGCGCTGCAGCTAAATAAGCCATGTTTTCTTTCCAATCATGGCTCCTTGGTCTCCCTGCTGATTTCTGGTTAATATTCTGGGTTTAAAATAATCAATAATCGATAACAAATGGACCTTCTGTTGGTGTACGTTCTAGAAAACAGAATATAGAATACATGGCCTGGAAAAGAAGGTACAATCCCCAGCTCAGCCATGGAAACCCATTGGGTGACCTTGACCAAGTCACACTCTCTCAACCTCAGATGATACTGCTTTTTATTATGTTACTAGTATTTTGAAATGGCCCTTGGGCTACTCAATAAATTGTATTGTATTGTATTGGCAAAGGCAAACCTCCTCTGGACAAACCTTGCCAAGAAAGACAGAATGATAGAGCGGCCTTAGGCTTGGGGTCACCATACATCAGAAACAACAGGAAGGCACAAAACGACAACCCCATGATAGGCTTCCCAGAGGCTGACATGTGTTTCCAGTGCCTACGTGACTTCTTCGCCCGGGGAGGGGCAGGTCTGTCTTCACTGCCAAGGAGGACAAAATGGAGGACACCCAAGAAAAGATAATAATAATAATAATAATAATAATAATAATAATAATTGTATTTATACCCCACCTCTCCAATGAGACCGAAGCGGCTAACAACATTAATATACAATGTCCCAGAATGTCCCACCCACCCACCATAAATAATAACAATAATAATATTTGTATTATATTTAAATTATTAATATTTATTAATATTTATTATTAATAATAATAAATTAATTATTAGTTAATAAATAGTAACTGTGAATAACAACAACAATAAAACAAAAATACCATTCAGGTTATTTAAAAAACTGTTATTATAATTATTATTATTTTAAAATACTATTTTATAAAATTATTTTTATTTATTTATTTTTAAAAAATCAGTCACAAAAGATATAAATATTAAAATGGTGTTTCTTAGTCATGCTTTTAAAATGGAGGAGGAATGGGAAAGGAGGACGTGCGCGGTCCACCTGGGAGCCCTCTTGTCCGCCTTGAACCCTCCCCTTCCTCCTCCTCCGGAGACACTCACCGGTGGGGATGCCCAGCTCCTTGGAGCCCCGGCCGAAGCCCCTGACCACCTCCCCCCGGCAGAAGTAGGGCAGGTGCTTCATGGTAGGAAGGCGCAGGACAGCAAAGGAGGCACGTCTGCTCGCCTGAAGATCAGGAGGCGAAATGGCCAGAAAACCCTCGAGGCAACCAGCCCCCGCCGCCACGCACGATGCGCGCGCAACTAACCCCCTCACGCGCTCAGTTAGATCCCCCGCAGTTGCCGGCACGGAAGAGGCGGGGCTTAGCGTTGCGTCATAGGAAGAGGGGGCGGGGCGAAAGTGTTGGCGCCGCTCCCTCTCTGAGCGCAGTAGGCGGGGGAGAGAGGAAGGAGTGCGCATGCGTCTGCGGGGCGAGCGTTCCTTCTCCACTACGCAGCCAGTGAGCAGGAGAAAGAGACGGAGGGAGAAGGAGTGCGCATGCGCCTGCTTCTCCCCTAGCCCAAGAGTCTTCCTTGTGGGAAGGAGGGGGGGGAGTCAAGAGGCTTATAAATTATTGTTGTTGTTGTTATTTATGGTGGGTGGGGTTCTGGGACATTGTGTATTTTATTGACTTTATTTAATGTTGTTAGCCGCCTGGATCTCATTGGAGAGGCGGAGTATAAATAAATTTATTGTTATTATTATTAGTAGTAGTATCATCTTTTCTTGGAGAGTTCAGTCCAAAACGCACTGAAGAAATACAGTAATCCACTCTCAGACTGCTTTAACTGCCCTGCCTCAGTGCTAGGGATTCTGGGAACTAGTTTTGTGAGACATTGAGCCTTTCTCTCTCTCTCTCTGACAGAGCTCTGGTGCAACAATAAACTAAATTTCCCAGGATTCCCTAGCAGTGTCCTCTGTTTTGCAGTGCCTTGTCTTCCTTTGCAATTAGGATATCTGATTGCCCTGGTCAGATGCCACCATTCTTTGGCAGAGAAGACCAAAGGCCTCGTAAACCTACAAATCCCAGGATTCCATAGGATGGCAGTGCAGCACTTAAAAGTGGTGCCAAACAGCATCATTTCTATGGTGTTGATGCACCCCAGGAAACAGTTTGTGGCCAAGAAGGGGCAGTAATACTGTCCTCACCCCTGGGATATTGCGTGGGAAAGATTGGTGGTCCCTTACATTAATCCAGTGAAGGAGCACTGCCCTTGTTTCCAAACATACAACAGTCCAAGGGGAAGGGTGCCCTCAGGGACCAGTAGTTCAGGGGCGCATGGGTCAGTACCTTGACCTTGTGTGTTCTTGTGTGCACCAGACACAACTTCTCAGCCAAACTTACAATACAAATTGGGGGGGGGGGTAGTTACTATTGCAGCACAGATATTGGTGACTTTTTCTGACACCAACAGATGGTAACAGATTGTTCTTCTTTTTAACTGCTGTCAAATTGACTTCAGCGTATGGCAACCCCTTGAATGAGAGTCCTCTATGTACCCCTATCATCAGCTACCCTCCTCAGGTCTTGCAGACTCAGGGCTGCACTTTCCTTGGCTGAATCTGTCCATCTGAGATATGATCTTCCTCTTTTCCTACTGCCTTCTGCCTTACCAAGCACTGTTGTCTTTTCTAGTGAATCATGCCTTCTCCTGATATGTCCAAAGTACAACAGTCATAGGTCTACAAAGCCTAAATCCCCTGAATGTACCAGATCCTGTCTATTTTAGAAGCTAAGCAGGATGGACAGAGAGTATCAGGTGCTACAAGATTTATTTCAGAGGAAGGAAATGACAGCTGGTATTTGCAAAGTACAAGGGTAGCTTTAGTTGCATCATAATTTCAATTGCAGGGACATCATGTGTCCATTCCAGTGAATGGACAAATCTGGAAATTAGGGCCACCTTCTTCCACTGACAATTTCAATTGCTCTCCTCTGAGGCTGAGAGAGTGTGACTTGCTCAAGGTCACCAAGTAGGTTTCTATGACCAAGTGAGAATTCAAAGATATATTCGTGTTAGTCTGTAGAATCGGTATGTAGAGAGATTTTGTGGCACCTTTGAGACTAACTGAAAGAAAGAAATTGGCAGCATGACCTTTCCTAGTCTTTAGTCTACTTCCTCCACCAAATGCATCTGAGGAAGTAGACTGAAGTCCACAAAAGCTCATGCTGCCAATTTCTTTCAGTTAGTCTCAAAGGTGCTACAAGACCTCTCTATGACCAAGTAAGGATTTGAACCCTGGTCTCCAGAATCCTAATCCAACATTCAAACCACTATACTATGCTGCCTCTCATAAGAACATATTATTAACTAAAGAATGCCTCTGTTAAAGCCATGCCTGTTAACAGTACAGTATGTTGAATCAAAAGGCCTTTTTTGGGCTATTTTCCCGTTTTCTTTAAAAAAACAAAAACCCCCCCCCCCCCAGTTGAATCATATGCCATGCTTGGCCCAGGGCCAGATCTTCCAAGACTACGCAATGTGGAGTGATGATTGCCAGGTGTGCAAGGTCACAACCTTGGACCAGGCATGCAGGCGATGTAGGACTTTCGCATTTTGTTGGCTGCTTGCCATTGGTGTCATGTGGTCTGAAATGCTCTCTTGTATAAAGAAGGCTTGGCACAGAGCTTCAGGCTTAACCAGCCATGACTCAGGGTTTTCTCTGTGTTTCTCTAGCTGTGCTCTTTGGGTTTATCACTTTTCTATGTACATTAGCATTTAGGAGTGTTTTCAGCCCCATTCTACTGATTTTTCTGCAATTAATACATGGCATGCCTGTATTAAAAGGTGCTCTTATTCCTGTTGCGCTAGTGAGAGAAGCAGTACTTGCTGAACTTCTCACCAATACGTAGACTATTTTTTAAAGCTACACATTTTTAAATGCATAAGTTAAGTCCACATTAGAATTTATTAGTCAGACGCCACTTATATATACATATTCATGACTGTATATGAGCTGCGGAGACATTCAGTGTATGTCTATTTCAATTATTAAACCACTCATTCTCCCTCTTTCTCTCTCTCCTTCTCATATACATATGTACTGTATATAATTTTCTTTCCAGTTTTTAGTGAAGCATCAGAAAAGTGAGATTTTTGTCTTAAGAATTGCATAATGTTTCCTTTACCTTACTCTGTCATGACAAGGATAAGTGGCCAATACTGTTTGTATTGTAACATTTAGCATTATTTTTGATAACTGACTGTATGTATTTATAGAAGGAGGTGAGATCAGGAAATGTGTAAGGCCTATACAAGTGTATAACATAAATGTATACAGGATATATAAAACCTGTATAAAACAAAACAAAGATCAACTACTTATTAATAGCGACACAGAAAGAACAGTTTTAAAAGTCCTTAAGGCTTGATGTGTACAATACACAATAAGTGTGATCTTTACTTAATTTTAAGTTTGTTTGTTTTTTAATTTGCAGTTCGTTCCTCTGCTGATGCTTTTGCGTTCTTCTTTCCTGCACCAAAGAAGCTGAGCTCTTTCTCAAGGCACACCTGTATTTGTGAATGCTTTCCTTCAGAATATTGATCGCCAGCATTGCTGACTTTGTCCACCCAGAATAGAAAGAAGGAGATCTCCATCCCAGTTGTGTTAGTTCACTCTGCATGAGACACAGAGTCACTTGTGTGACAACGCATTGATCATAACTGTAACATGCCACATAAGAATGTGAAACTTACATAAGATACATCTGGGTATTGTTTTTGCAATAGATTACAACAGCCATCCCTTTGAAACTTAGCTAAATTCTTGTTCCTAATTTATCTACTGTATTTTCAAATTCTCTAATATTATTCAAGCCATTTTTCTAAGCCTGGTACCCTCTATATGTGTTAGACTACATCGCCCATCATTGTCAGCCAGCATCAGAAGTATAGTCCAATATTTCTGAAGGGCACCAGTTTGGTGAAGAACAGCTGCTAATTGCTTTTTAAAAAAATTATTTGCGTCCAGTAGATGGCAGAAGTTATTTACTCTTTCAAGAAACAAGGGCAGCCTTGGAAGGAGAATGTAGTTACTCATGTCAGCAAAAGTCTAACGTTTAGACCAATGGGCTCCAGAGCTCTGCTAAGAGACTCATATCTAGAGTTTCTGCTTAGTGATTATTCTGCTATAAAAAGCAAACTCCTGAACCATTTGCAAGCTTTGCTTGGCTTCTGCTTCTGGGACAGAACTGGAACACCCAGCGTCAGTAGCTGCTTTATTTTCCTCTGTTTGGGGTGTTATACAACTGTTGCATGGCATTTGATCCATTAAGGCTAAACATAATAGACAGTTTCCTGGGAATAAGCTCTATAGAACAGAGTAGGTATCATTTCTAAGTAAGCAAGTAGAGGACAACACACTTCTGTTTATATCCGCCTGAATTCAGTCTATCCAAGAATCCTTTCTTACAGAGAAATGTGGACATCATTTCCCTTATAACTCTTCAGCATTCTTATTGGTTAACTGAAATTTATCTGGAATGGTTTTGTCAGTGTCCATCCACTTTTCCAAGTCCAAAAAGTTAGTTTGATAGTGAATTATGGTGGTCTTCCAAGCCCCTCAATGTGTAATAAGTGAAAGAATTGGATAAATCACTTTCAAGGCTGAAAGATGTTGTCAAAATGCATACCCATGACCTGTATTTCTGTCTGTAAAATGGTCAGCCTTCAAATTCAGAGTACGCACTTACTCAGAATTTAGTTCTATTCAGACCAAGAATACCTTGCATTGGAATAAGCAGAACTACAAGTTAGCCACGTGTTGCTGGAAATTGGCACGAGGGACATAACTTCTTTGTTGCACACGGATATATATTGTAACTCATATGTGTAAAAAAAAACATTCAAAAATAGCACTCTCATGAGATGACAGGGAAATTGTGGGGAACTTTAAATATCACATAAAACCTCAAACCTTTCGCATATGTTAAACTGAGAGTTAACTATGTCTGGGTTTTCATCTTCAAAAATGCACTGATGTTACAGATAGGAAACTATAACACTGCTAAATGAGTCATGTGGCAAAGAAATGGGTTCATCTACACTGTCGAAATGAGGCAATTTGAAACCACTTTAACTGCTATGGCTCCATCCTACAGAATCCTGGAATTTGTAGTATTTTGAGGCACCCACACTCTTTGGTAGAGAAGGCTAAAGATCTTGTAAGACTACAAATCCCAGGATTCCATAGGATGGAGCTAGAGCACTTAAAGTGGTGTCAAACTGCATTATTTGTACAATGTAGATGAACCCTCGGTGAAGCCTGCATTTGCATGATGATGTTAAAAGTTCTCATTTCTACTAGCCTTCTCCAAACTATACCCCTGCAGACATGCAGGATTACAACTTGCATCAGCTGGTTAAAACTAGTTGCTGAATATGGAGCTACACTTGAAATTGAGGGTGAGAAAATTACTAATTAAAATTATTAATGAGGAAGAACACACAACCTAGGAAAGACTGCAGATGTCTTTTTGCCTGATTCGACAGGGAAGAGCAAGATTTTGCCCCATCCTCTTCTTTGCTGAGCTGAATGCAAACTACTTTAGTGATTTCAATAAATAAATAAAATAAAACTTTTATTTATATCCCGCTTTTCTGTGACAAGACAATCAAAGCAGCTACAACATGTTAAAATCCACATTTACAAATTTATGTCCCAAATTCCCCCCCTTAAAACAGGATTAAATAAATTACAATTGAAACATCTATTAAAAACACAATAAAATACAGCGAGGACAGAGCGGTGGGCTGATACATGATGTGGGGGGCAGTCATTCTGTGGCCGGGGACTTTTATTCAGGAAAGGCCTGCCGGAAGAGATCCATCTTTGTGGCATCCCCTGGAAAGCCCAGGGGGTGCACCCCCTCCCAGGATAGCAATGTCTACCGAGAATAGGATGTGATGGCCTCGCTGGCAAACCACGAGATCAAGCAAAGGTCTCACGCTAGGGAGTTATAGTTAAGCGGTTGTCAGGGGATAAACAAATCACCTGGAGAGACATTAAAAATTTAGTCGCAGAGATTTCATGCCAGTGTCCCTGGTACCCAGAGAGGGGAATACTCTCTGCGGAGGAATGGGAGAAGATAGGCAATCACCTAAAGGCTGAACCTCGTGCTGCGGCACCCCACTTGATTGCCTGGCAGGTGGTAAACTCAGCCGTGGGGCGGCTAAGCCAATCCACGGCCCCCAAATCCTGCCCACAGCCCCCCGCTCCTCCAGCCTCATTAGCTCCTCCAGGAGATCCACCTGGTTACCCCGTTCCAGTGGTTGCTCCCCCCTTATCGCCTGTAAGGCCCTGGCTGGGAGCGGTAGAACCAGGAATAGCTGAAGCAAAGAAAAATCCTAAAGTCAGAACACTAGAAGTGGCCTGGCTTTAAACTCTACCTGAGTTGAAAGGTGGAGGGAATGCCAATAAATCCCTAAAGATCTTGGCCAATTTTGGTTTGGAGCAAGTGGTTTTAACCCAGACTCTTCACTGGACAAACCTTTTAAGGTATCCACCAACTTCGGCTAAAAATTGGGTCTAAACCCTAAGCCAGTCACGTCTAAGAGGCTTTACAGCTTCACGACAGACTTGGAGAACATTCTTCCAAGGAAAGGAACAGTAAGTTTTCTCAGCTTTTCTGCCCTTCATCCTCCCACTGGAGGATAAGACTCAGATAAGCTCCCAAAATTGCTAAGGCTTTCCCCAATAAAATGAAGAAAGAGATTAAAGAATTGATAGCCCAAGTCAACCTCCTCAAGGAGGAAAATTCCATTTTGGCATCCAAGGTTCAAAAATGGGAAGCAACGTCAAATCAAGAACAAACCCATTTCTCCATCGCAGAAGCATGTATAATGGCAGACTTGTTAGGTCCCTTAAATCAGGAAACGAGCATAAAATGGATGATTCGGGATGCAAATAGTTATCCATATGCTGCAGGATTTCATCTGACACAGTTGGCTAGGCTGTGCATGTCCTCTGTGGACAGAGACAACCTGGAAGCAGCAGTGATGTGTCGAAACCTTTTGTCCCAAGATATGTACTCCTGGATGGGACATATCTTGAGCCTATTGTGGCCAGGACAACGGGCCGAGGATTTATACTATGCACAAGAGCAAAAAACAAATGAGGATCCAGAAACATACATGGCTAGAAAAATGTTGCTTGCAAGAATAGCTCTCCCCTCCAAAGCTATGAATAAAGAGTTCATGGGTGAAATATATAGAGGACTTCATCCCAAGAGCAAGGAGTCTCTGGGATGCCAAATCAAAGAGTCAGAGCTATTTGCGGGTTGGGAAACCTTTTCCCAGCACCTAAGGCAGCTCTCTTCAAAATTTCATCTGATGATAGCACAGAGACAAGAAAAGTCCCAAGCCCCAAAGAAGAAAGCTAGGGAAAATTCCCTTAAAAAACGCTTTTTAGGTCCATCTAAAAGCCCTACTCAGCCTTCTCTCATTCCCCAAAGAGAGATGGAAACACTCGAAGGCCTGCCTCACCATAGCAAGCAGAAATTATCAGAGACCCCCCAAGGGACTCCATTCCAAGAGCCCCTATATTACTAGTTGCTCTGTAAATCTCAGGAAACCAAGCCCCCCTTGCCCAAACGGAAAGAAAAATGTCTCACTTTCTTTTGGAGACACCTCTGCTACTGTTCGGACTACAGTCTACAAACAGAGAAATCAGAACCATACCCCAAATAAGCACTTCGAGGCCAAGAGGGTCAAAACCCCAGAAAACAGGGCATGGGTTCAACCACAAAACCCCAAGCTTTGGAAACCTTTCCAGCCAGACATGCCGGAGAAAGGGAACCTCAGAGGTCATATTTCCCATTCCCGTGGTTCAGATTGGAGTGGCACTGGGAGATGTGTTTCCTGGAAGAGGCAAAAGCCCAGCTCCCTGGGAAAAACAGTGAAAATGGATGACACCGTCTCAGCTTCAACCCAGCTCCTTGACCAAGAGGTCAGGCACACTGTTTCAGCCTCAGCTCCCAGAACAAAGACCTCAGAAGGTAGTTCTTGGAAGGGAATCATAGAAACTGCTCTTTGAGAAACACAAAACCCTGCAGGCATTTTAAACATTGCAGAGAACTTTGGTAAGTGTTGGGATCTTAAAAGACAGGAAGTTTTCCTTCCCCTCAGTAAGTACAGTTTATTCAGTAGTCTGTGTTTTTGTATTTCTGCCTACTCCTTTGTGCCCATGAGGCAAGTGGATAAGATCATTCAGTAGGAAATTCCAAATTGAGTTCCTGCTTTGCAGAATTGAGATTAAGAAATGTCTCACTACAGTGGTACCTCGGGTTACGAAATTAATTCGTTCCGCGGCTAATTTCGTAACCCGAAAAACCTTCGTAAGCCGAATTGCCATAGGCGCTAATGGAGAAAAAGCCGCGGCTCTGCCGCGGCTCCATTTAAAACAGCGCCGGGGTTTTTTCGTAACCCGAAAAAACCTTCGTAAGCCGAAACAATAAATCCCTATGGGATTTTTTCGTATCCCGAAAAATTCGTAAGCTGGGTAATTCGTATCCCGGGGTACCACTGTATTTTCTGTTGCTGGCACTCTACATGTGCTCAGGCAGAGTGACACTGTCTCAACTTTTGTCTCTACATTCTGTTTTCAGAGGATTCTGTATGCCTTTAGTTTGTTCTCTCCTATTTAATTGTGGAAATTGTAAAGGGACAGGAGTTTCTAGGTTTTTTCCCCCCACTCAAATCTGTGTTAATTTTGTGTTTTTGGTTGTGATAAAGCATAATTGAAATTCTCTTTGGATGCATAAATCTTACAGACAGAGAGAACATACCATTCTATGGAATAAAATCAGTACTTAGAGTGTGCTTGGAAAACTATGTCTCATTCTACTAATAGTCAGCTTGGCTTGCCCTCTGTCTCCTTTATGTGTTTGATTTGCCCAGGCTTGGCTGAAGAGTTGCAACAGCCAGAGGCCAGCATAGTTGTTATAGATCCTATTAACTGTTGTTTGTATTTGTTAATTTGCTTGTTTGTTTGGCTGTTTGTGATTTGCAAATCTGAAGACAGCTCCCTTCCTTTAGTCCAAAGGTCTTTGCTGCATTGGTTTTTTGATAGGGATTAATTCCTGTTCTCAAGTGTCTTTTCCTTTCTGTTAAGCCTCACCTTGGTCAGCATAGTCTATCTGTAAAAACTGTCTTGGCTAAAGTAGGAAAAAGGTTTTGTCTAGATTGCCTTATAGTCTCATGGCTAAAGGACTACATATCCCATCTACCTAAATTGTGGTGCATGTTTAGAAACAAATTCTAGTCCTCTTGCACCTAGAAATTGTTCATTTGTCTGTCTGTTAATGTGTTTAGGTTTGTGCTACACTTTTGCAACCCATAAGTCTGAATATCTTGTACTCTTCCTCCATTTGTGTTGTTTTGCTTCCTTCTTTTATACATTGTTTCCTAGAGAGAGAGCTTCTCTTACCAGCACAGTCTATCTGTCTCTCTTACTCTTCATCTGGGTTAGCTATAGTGGGATTACTGGGAGGGGAGAACCCCTCCTCCTCCTCTGCCTCGTCCCTTTTGTTTTGGAGTTTAATCCTGTACTCCATAGGTCTGCTTGCAGAAAAAGATTTGCTAAAATAGATTTCCTCATTTTTGCTACAGCCTCACTATTGTCCTTTGTCTCGTCTAAGGTGTTGCTTCCTCTGCTTCTGTATTTTCATACTCTTCGCATGCTCAGAGAACAATGCAAGTTCAGTTTGTTCGCAATGCCATCTGTCTTTTCTGAGCTCTCCAGTCCTCAAAGTAAAAGGCACATGCCTTACATTTTCCTTTCAATCTCAGAGGTGGTACACTTTCTCAATTAAAATGGTGCAAATATCCCAAATTTCTTTTGTGAATTTTGCCTATGGCCAGAAAGTTAAAGGGACGTAAAATCCCCTCTTTCTCCTTTTTAATGACCCCAATAGCCTTCTTCTATAAAAACAAAAAAGGGGGAATGCACCCCCCCAATCAACACAAAAAGGTTGTGAACCGGGTCATATCTGTTGTATTTTATTTGCCTGGAATAATTTAATTGCACTGTCTGATTATTTATTTCCAACACAGAAACATTTTCTTCATTTTCCCTGCTGCTGTGGCCCTTGGTGTGATATTGACAGTTTCCAGAGACAGCGGAAAGGACCAGCAACCCCCGTCATTTGGGGAAGAGGTTGTGCAGCAGTGTCAACCCCAATAGGCACAGTATGGACATCAGCCAAGTATCTTAAACCTACACACGGCATCAAGGCCTCAGAACCTAATATTTCAATCCAATCAACAATTTCACATGATGTCAAATGATGAACAACATGAACTTAGAAATGCCACTCTGGACAATGGAGCAGCCATAGATTATTTACTTTTGCTATGTGAAGAAATCAAACATATGTGCTGTATTAACCCATAATTCTATGTTTACTGTTGTACTTGGTTTATTATGTTTGACCAGTGGAGCTCCTTCAGCCCAGTGGTATCAAAGGGGAGATCAAAATGTTTGGAAAAAGAGATTTCATTTATATATATCCATATTTTATTGCCACCTGGATAGTTTTTTAATTGTAACTGTCAAACTCATAATTCTATACCTGCCAATGTGTCTGATGGCACACAGTGCTGTCTGAGTAGGCTTGTTCCTGTTTTCCAGCACCCTTCTATCTTGGACGTTTCCAGGGTTCAAAGACCAGTAACACTCACCTCTGACTACAATATTCCTCCATAGCCCAAATGAATACTTTTGCTGTGTGAAGACATCAAGATATGTGTTGTTTCAAATTGTCAGATAACTCTTGTTCCATTAATAATTTGACTGAAGAACTACATGATTTACCTGACTCGGGTCCACCAAAACCTTGGATATTCTGGATTATGAAGCTGATTGATTTACTATTTGCCAGACCTTCATTGGCTGAAAAGACTTCTTGTATATAGCATTATCATTTTTGTGTTATGATCCTATTTTGCCATCTCATCCAATGTGTTCCTGCTTTGTGTTCTAGGCTTTTACAAAGGACAATGTCAACCACGGAGAGGCAGCTGGTCGCAGGGTATGTGCACCAACTCATAAAAAACAAAAAAGAGGGAGATGTGGCATCCCCTGGAAAGCCCAGGGGGTGCACCCCCTCCCAGGATAGCAATGTCTACCGAGAATAGGATGTGATGGCCTCGCTGGCAAACCACGAGATCATGACTCACCTTCTGGTTGACAATGCTTTATCCATAATTGGATAAGCCCATGTTGATTCGGCTGAGACAGTGCACACATCCTGCTCCCTCTGCTAATTAGGATTTTCCTGAATACACATTGGTCCCTGACTCCGCAAATTGCCTTCTGATGTACTATGAGATAATGTAAACCTAATGTAACCCTGATGTGAATAAAAAGGGCTGGCCGAGACCTGGCCAGCAGAAGAAGTTTTGCACCCCCATTCCTGTCTCTGCGTCTCTCTCTGCCGCGACACATCTTGACAGCTTTTTAAAAGCTGTCTAAGCTGGCAATTTGATGGATCTCATCTGGCAGGCCATTCCATAGTTTGGGAGCAATTGCAGAGAAGGCCTTCTGGGAGGTAGCAGTTAGTCTGGTTTTTAAAGGCTGCAATAGATTCCTCCCAGAGGACCTGAGGGTGCGGGGCGGATTATGTGGGAGCAGGCGATCCCTCAAATAGGTTGAGCCCAAGCCATGTAGGGCTTTAAAGGTTATAACCAACACCTTGTACTGTGCCCGGAAACTAATAGGCAGCCAGTGAAGAGATTTTAAGATGGGTGTTATTCAGTCACCCCTAGTTTTTCTGGCGACCAGCCTGGCTGCCATATTTTGCACTAGTTGAAGTTTCCAGACTAGGCACAAGGGTAGCCCCATGTAGAGCACATTACAGAAATCAAGTCGTGAAGTTACCAGTGAATGTACAACAGTTTCTAGGTCCTTTATTTCCAGGAAAGGGTGCAGCTCACGTATCAGCTGAAGCTGATAACAGGCACTCCTGATCACCGCATTCACCTGATTTCTCATGTGAAGTGACAGATCAACTCAGTTTGCAGCAATTGAATTAACCTGAGGACATAGGAGGCAAGTGGGGGGAGGAGGACAAAACTGCGAAATTTAAAAGCAGCTGAAAATTTGTCAAAATCAGGACTGTCCCTGCCAAACTGGGGCAGTTGGAGGGTATGACAGTGCCTCACATACAAAAGCTAAAAGCTGTGAAATGCACATATGCTGATACAAAAGACACCACTTTAGAATTCAATGACATTTCTCTAGATATATTCAGAATCATATTACAGAGTACCAGGGACTGGCACTTTACTATTTGGGGTTTCCACTTCCAACAAGGGCTAAACTTAAAAAAAAAAAAGGGACTACATTTAGCATCTTTTAACAACAAAAAAAAAAAAACCCTAAAGTTTTTTCTAATGCAAAAGCATGGATTTTCTATGGAGAGATCCAGTGTTGTCTGCCTAACAAAGGGGACCTCCCAAAGGCTAGAGACATCTTGGATCCCAGAAGAAGTATCTTTTTGTACTGCCAATCGAACGCAGATTTTATCTCTTGGACTTTGGAATGCTTTGTTCCCAGCACCATATGGCCAGAAGGAGGAGGGACCTCATTGCATATATATCCCTCCAAATAACAACAACAACACCTTAAGAAAATGCAAGCCTGTGACTTAACATCATCAATTGTATATATATTTTTCTTGCCTTATTTTTTTTTATAACACCTTTGCCTGATGAAGAAACCAGTGGAGCTTCAAAAGTTTATGTCATGTGCATGCTGGTTGGCTGAATAAAGGTATCACTGCTTTGTGGATTTTAGCTGTAAGGGCTTTAAAGAGTATTCTTTTTTATTACAATTTTTTATATTTCTTAGAATTTGATATCACTATCAATACAAGGCTAAGTGGCTTATTTCAAAAAGAAGAAGGAATGGTGGGCCTTTGATGAAAAGCATAGCAGCTTCTACATTTGTTCTTGCTGCTCTCTTGTCCATTAGGGGGGGAAAGGTTTAGACAGAAAGAGAGAAATTAGGAACTTGAGGTTCCCTTCTATCAGCCACCTATCCCAAAGACTTATAGTGAGATTACATCATCTCGTTCAGCCAAGATTACTTAACTGACTGCCCTAAGTATTTATTTTGGCCTATGCTCTCTCCCTCTTCACGAAGGAAGACATGTTGTAACATGTCTGCCTGCTAAAGGCATCAATAGGGGTGTGTGGAGGATGTGGACCACACCAGGCGACACCTTAAGGGGAAAATACAATAACTTTCCAGTGACCATCTTATAAAGTGGACAAGTGCCAGGTACAAGGTGAACCTATGCAGTGTCTTGCTGCATTGAATGGTGGGGGTGAGCATAACAGTATACTTTGCTCATTGTTGGCCTGGTCAGTGGTTATTAATTGGAGTTCACCAAATAAGGAAGGAGGAGAAGTAGTAGTAATAGTGCTAAGTGGACAAACTGCTGTACAGCAATGAACATTATAAATGTTTACTGTTGATTTTGCATAGATTAGTGCACATCTGCAGCCATGTATTAGCTTTTATGGACATCTTGGACTATTACTTAATATAGGCCCTGCTTGCAAATAACTATTGTATGGAGGAAGCCTTCACACAACTGTTTGTACACCTAGCATTTTCAGTGTATGTATGTGCATGTCTGAAAACATACACAAAGACATGTGCCCATGTATGCACACACAGACAGACAGACACACTTATTGGTGCTAACTATTAGCTACTTGGTATGTCCCAAAGGTCTGGGTGGGACCTAAAGGAAACTGTTTGTCAGTTTTTCAGTTCTCGTAGCCAGGAGAAAAGTCATTTTCTGCAGCTGTCTGGAAATAATGAGTTTTGAGAGGTTCTGAATGACTTATGTTCCTTTTTTATGTGCATATGTAGTTAAAATTAAAGCAGACCTGCATGCCTGGATGGAAGACTGTTTAGGAACCATATATGGAAGACTGTTTAGGAGATATATATATATATATATATGCATGTGTGCATACTCACACATAAAATTGGGAGTATAATTATAATAAATACAGAAAGACGCTGTTTGAAGTCTGCCTACTTTCTTCCCTGTCTACAGATACACATGAGTGTACTCACTCACTCACTCACTCACTCACTCATTGTGTGTGTAACTACAGATACTACAAAAATACTCTTACGTTTCTGGTAGGTCTCTTTTCATCCTATAAAAGTCTTCCGCTACAACTACCTACCACATGAAAGAAGCATGAAACAATTTGAAGGAGGGAGAAAATCAAGCTGTCTATTCCCAAAAATTGTATTAGTCTGTATCAGATCTGATGAAGACAAGCCAACTACATAAGGTACTTCTAGCTTTTTATATCCTCAGCATTTTGCAGGAGCCAATAGCTATTTTGTTCTGCTTGTGATGCCTTGTTCCAGTAACTTCCTAGGCCAAATGAAATTAAGGGCCCATACAGACAGGAGCGTGGCTTTGGCGTGGCTTCCAGACACTTAGGACACATGCATCATTTAAACAGCATACCTCCAAAGTGACCCGAAGCAGCTTTATTTTGACCTGTCTGTATGGGCCCTAAGTATAAGAATTTAATATACATTGTTGGCTCTAGTATGTACCTCTTTGCTGAAATAAGCGGGGGAGGTCTTCCCCTTTCACTACAGCATACCCTCTACAACAGAGTTCCCTCTGACCCACAATGTAGCATTTTCAGAGGACTGAAGGGGCTGCAGTAACAAGGAAGGGGCTAGGAAGCCTAACTGCCAGATCAACATGATGCATCTAAACTGGAATTTATCTCATTTAACCTAATGCTGAAATGGGATCCGTTACTTACTTGTGTGAAACTTCAATATATAGCTCAATTTCTTAACTGACTAAGGACGTTTCATGCCCCTGCACCCTAAACTAGGATTATAAATACAGGAAATGGTTCCCTTCAGTATACTGTATATCAAAAATGCTGAACATTTTCTCTGAAGATGCCAGCCACAGATGCTGGCGAAATGTCAGGAAGAAAATTTTCTAGAACATGGCCACATAGCCCAAAAAACCCACAAAAAACCATGGATGCCAGCCATGAAAGCCTTCGACTTCACAGTACAGTCACTTTTGGACAGATTAATGCATGAAGATCTGAGAACCTAAAAGGTATCTAACCCACATTTGTCATCAGAAGATGTTAACACCAGAGCAGTTACAGTAGGCCCTCTGTATCCACAGATTCCACCATCCATAGCTTGAAAATATCTTTTAAAAATCCAAAAAGCAAATCTTGATTTTTGCCATTTTATACAAGAAACATTATAATTGATCATCTACAGATTTTGGTATCCACGGAGGGTCCTGGAACCAAACCCCAGCAGATAAGGAGTGCCCACTGTATTACAAATGTTACAAATGTGTCATATCCTCAAACCAAAGACATTTTCCAGAGGTCTGGGCTCTTAATACATTCAGTACTTTGATGTTTAAAATTTACTGGCATCAAGTTGAAGGTCTTGTCTACACCAAGAGGAAAATCCAAACTCACCCTGCAACCACAGAACAGTTTCCTGGTCTGCAGTGACTCTGATCATGCCACATTCACTGTGGCGAGATCAAAGTAACCGAGAAGACTATGATGATCATGTGACGATCATGTAACTTATAGTGCAAAGTATTTGCAGCCACACAGTCATGTCTGTGACATTGCTTCAGAGTGTCCAGACAAAGGTGGGGTAAATGTCAGTTCTGTTTTCTCTGTAGTTTTGGGGGAAAGCCCCACATTGCCTGTGAATCCTCAGGAATGTTGTGTGGCTGGAGAGGAGTGGCTGCAGGTTGAGTATGGATTTTCTTGCCCATGTAGAAAAGCCCAAAGACTGTTTGCAGTTCTGCCACTAAACAACTGGGATTATGTGGAATGCCTCCATGGTGAAACACCTAGCATGGCTTGCTGGTGACACCTAATCTATGTTTGCTAATATATTCATCTGAATTATTTCACAGTAGCCTTTCATACTGAGTTGTAAAGTTCATTTAAGTTCTGCAATTAAAATTGCACAAGGGCATTCTGATTTAATATTTTTCTTATACGTAAAACCTTGGGAAGTAACTTTCAGTTCTTTGAAATCAGAGGCCTGTATCTAATTGTCAATCCAAAGCAGGGGGGGTGTGGTGGTTGAGAGTTGATGCTTGAGTTTTAGAAATTGTTTAAATGACTTTCCTACACCAGTTAGGGAAGACGGGAGAGCAAGAAAATTTGCTATTGGAAACTATTGAAAAAATAATATTATATTATTGGGAGCTGCCAAAATATTGATGCATTCATCAGTTTATAAAATGTCATTGGTATGGCAGCACATACTACAGTATAAAAAAATGAAGTTGGGATGCTAGGTGAATATAACCTTACAAAGGGCATTTTAAACATGTTTTTACTAAATAGGCAAGAAGGAGGGAACATAATCTCTGTCCCTTTGTAAATGTGGAGAGTGACATTCTGAAGTTGAACTGTTCTTATTTTTTGTGATGTAAGAACCTGTCCCTGTTCTTTCCATGTTATTTCTGCCTCCGGTACCAACGTTTCTGTTAAGAAAGTACCGTAACAACCAGGAACACACCTAGCCATACTCAACTATACATTGACTCCATGTATAAATTGAGGGCAAGTTTGGGGGCCAAAATTAAGGATTTTGATAGGACCCATGGATAAGTCGAGGGTAAAACTTAGGGGCATGTAACAAAGGATCTACAGAATGAAGCAAAGGAAAACAATGCCAAAGAACTTAAAAAATTTCATGAGGCATACCTGTTTGTGTTCACACAAAAGGTTGGCTGGATGAGAGAGTAAAAGGAAGTCAGTGCTTCCAGGAAAGATTATACTCTTGCCTTTTACCAGGGGATGTTTCCTTTTCTTAATAAAAGAGAGTTAAAGTACAGAACTTACATTAACCCATGGATAACTCTACTCAAGTTTTTTGGGTCAATATTTTGACTACAATTTCTAGACTTATACCAGGGTATATACAGTACTTTGCTAACAGCATATTTTGCATGTGTGCCCTGCATCTTACAGTTAAGTTAAGGGACAAGAAATTACACTACTCTCTTTTCCATGTTCAAATTCTGAAGTTGTTGTGTAACTTCAAGTCATTTCCAACTTATGGTGACCCTAAGACAGTGATGGCGAACCTATGGCACGCGTGCCAGAGGTGGCACTCAGAGCCCTCTCTGTGGGCACACATGCTATTGCCTTAGCACAGAGTTTGCCAGAGTTTCTTACTAGAAAGCCAGAGGGACGTGGCACTTTGCAATAAATAAGTGGGGTCCGGGTTGCAGTTTGGGCACTCCGTCTGTAAAAGGTTCTCCATCACTGCCCTAAGATAACCCTATCACAGAATTTTCTTGGCAAGAGTTATTCAAAGGGAGTTTGCTTTTGCCTTCATCTGAGGCCGAGAGAGTGTGACTTGCCCAAGTTCAGCCTGAGGATTTCCATGGCTGAGCAAGGAGTCAAACCCTGGTCTCCAGAGTTGTAGTCTAACACTCAAACCACTACATCTTGCATATTCAAAGTCAGAAGTACTTTTATATTAAAATTTGTGTTTACACATAATAGAGGCTTTGTTCTGTTTGAATCATTCAATATATATGTCGCCATGAGAAGGCTCCTGAGTAAACAATGTCTCTTCTTGGTGCTACTGACCACAAAACTCCTGGATCACTTCTAATACCACCAACTGGGTACTCTGTAGTTGGGCCTTGAGCACTTTATTTCTCCTGGTTGTTTCATTTCCACACCAGCTGCTGCCAAGAGACCTCCAACTGCTACTGGTGCCAGATGTCTGTTTTTTGCTTTAGATCACTGGCATTGCTGATGGAACATGAACTTTATTTGGAAGGGGTTTGCAGCTTCTCCCTTGTTCATTTTGACTCAGTGGCCATTAAGGCCAACCTGGAGGCAGAGGTGTGTGGCATTAACATGACGCACACCCTGACTCCACTCCATGGTAGTGTGATGCCATGCACCGCACCACATGGTGCATGGCATCACACCACTCCTCCGTGTCCACATGACACAGTGCCAAAGGAGCACCATAAAGCCACAGCACGGGCAGCTATGATGCCCTTTCTAGGGCACAAAAAGGAGCCACTTTTGGTGGCCCCTTTTTGCACTGTGGAAAGGCCAGATTGGGGCCAAGGTGTGTGGTTGCCGCAGCTGCAGACCACCCCTTCAGGGGCGGTCTGCACAGCTCTTCAGTTTCTTTCCAATGAAACATAATCCCCTTGCTAATATAAATGCTAAGCACTTTCTGAAGTGGTTAAGTATTACAGAGGTAGTGCCTGAGCTTGGAAAAATTACTCTTTTTGATGACAGCTGGTGGAAATCCCATGAGAGAGCCTTTTTAGTAGCTGCTCCCAGCCTCTGGGACTACCTTCCATTGGAGGCTAGGCTGCCCCCCTCCCTGCTTTCCTTTTGCCTATAAGCAAAGATATTTGTGTTCAATCAGGCTTTTGATGTATAATCATTCTCAGGTGAGGTTTCTTAGTGGGATACGTGCTGTGTTTGTTCGTGTTTTTAACTTTGGCATCTTTAATGTAATTTTATACTGTCTCAAATGTTATTTTATATTATTTTATACTGGTTTTTTAAATTTTTTTAAAAAGTATTGCTAAGTTTTTAACTAATTTTATTTGTGAGCCACCTTGGATCCTACTTTGGGAGAAAGATGGCATATAAATAAAAATAATAATAAAATAATAAATAAATGACCATGCTAGCTAGGGGATTCTAATATTTAAAAAAACCTTTTGGACCAGTGCTTACTAAGTTTGGCTTGCTTTTAACGGACAAATCAATGGAAACTTAAGGCATTTCTGTAATAGCTGGATTTATTTTTATATATACACAGTAAGTGCTATAAGCCCACTTTATATTCAAGATCAGTGTGATAAGCCAGGATCAAAGATAATAGGGAGAACCAAAAAGCAGGCAACAAACCAAGGGCCCTCACACACTACTCAGTTATAGCAGTATGATTCCACTTTAACTACCATGGTTCTAGCCTATGGTATTTTGGAATTTGTAGTTTGGTGAGGAACTAGCAGATAATTTTAATTGCTTCTACCTAAACTACAACTCCCAGGTTTCCATAGAGTAGGCCTATGGCAGGTAAAGTGGAACAGAAGTACTTCAATTATAGTGTAAAAGAACACCAGCAGGTAACACTAAGAAGCAACCTAGCCATTATAGCCAAATTATAACCAGAATAAACAAGAATACACTAGAATTCAGAACGTCTAGTGTCTGAAGACATATACACCTGTCCTGGAAGATCAACTTAGGAGGAAAAGCCAGTCCAGTGCCAGAAGGGTTTTTATTATTATTATTTGTGAAGGCTGATACCTGCAGTCCAGTGATTCACCACATGGAGTAGCTATAGTTTCCAACATCTCTTCATCCTTAATGCTTTCACTTTCAGTGAACTGTGTATTTGAACTGCTTTTTTCCTGTAGTGCCAATATAAAACTACAACGGGTATATAGTTGTCAAGAATTACAAAGTGATACATGTTAGCAATTAGCATTGTTCCAAAATGTGTAATGATGCTGCTGTTATTGTTGTTGTATGCCTTCACCTTGTTACCAATTTATAGAGTACCTATCACAGGGTTTGCTTGGCAGTTTTCCATTGCCATCCTCTGAGGCTGAGACATGTTGATTGAGGATTCAAACCCTGCTCTCCAGAGTCATAGTTCAACATCCAAACCATTACACGATGTTGGATCTCCCTGCAATAATATCCACTGAGAATTTTTTTCCCCATGAGGGGGATTCTCACCCTGAGATTAAGCTGAAACATTATATCCACAGCAATTGTTTTTT
>NC_056523.1:246895292-246919107 GCF_019175285.1 Sceloporus undulatus
GAAACACTAAATGCATGTTGTTCAGTGCCTTTCTATCTAAAAAGTTGAAAAAATGTTATGTTGGCAACATGCTCATCTGTACCAACCAAGACCCCCTAAAAGATAGATGAGGGGACCAAAATGAAGCACCAGTGTAATATGTGTATTGAGTTATATTTGTATAACTATAGCCAATAGATAGCAACTGTTTCCTTTTTTTTTTCTATTATCACCATTGTATGGTAAGTACAGGAAAATATTTCCTCTGCTACATCTAAAAACCCTTGAAATTGCAAGTTTTTTCTGGCTAAATAGATCTGGGCTTTGCCAGTAGCTACCTGAAAGTTTTATTTGTGATATTCTAACATGTACACTAGCTGTTGATATTACTTAATAAAATTTTATTAAATATATTTAAATATTAAGTTTAAAACACCCAGAGAAATGTTAACAATTTAAATTGGAAGCTTTACAGAACCAATTTAAGGGTTTAAATGACTAGTAACCTACATAAAGTGATTTAACAAGTTTACGTTGATCTATGGATCTATCCCAATTGTGACAAAGACTTGCATTTAGGACTAATTCCCCCCCCCCCAATTTCTTGCTTGGCTGAGTTCATGAACTTAGTACAGAACAGGCTGTGCCATTACCTGGAACTTTTCAGCTATTTAGGTGAAAGGCCTCTCTTGCTTCTTTTGGCAGTATCTGAATATGAGAGGAGCTATCAGATTTATCCAAGGAAGAATTTCTGAAACATAAATCCCCAGAAACAATTATTGTGAAGCCATTTCTGTAACACAACAAAACAAAGATATCCTTAGCCACTGGTGTGCTGCTAAAATTACAGTGAACCCAACCCACTAATCCAACATATCATGACGAGAGGAGATATGGGAGGGAGAGGAAAATTTCAGAGAATGTACAGGAGATGTTTCATATTTGAAATGGTTGAAAAACATGTTTTTTAAGTGTTGAGAAACTGTGACAAGAAAATCGTGGACCAACAAGAAACTTCACCCAGAATTTTCGCATACAGCATTTTATGTGTAGGTATTAATTGTTCTGCACTGAAATATTATTTTCCCATGCAGAAAAGGCTTGTTTTCCACGCAGAAAAATGCTGATTTCCTTGCAAAACAAATATTGGGTTTTTTTCCCCACAGAATAAGTCCCAATTTGCAAACAGTTTCAAATGTGGTTTTCCAACACTTTCCTGCAGTTGCTACCTATACCATACCATGCTACCTCTGAGAAGATACAGTGAGAATTATATTCACAGTCTTTAGCAGCAGCAGACGAGAAGAATAAGGTGAAGCTTTTCCCACCGTAGCCTTGGGCCAAGTTTGTTGTCTTATCTCCTTCTGCCAGCTACCATTTCTTGAGATCTGAGAAATATCATTCATATGTTGCCATATTCCACTTCTCAGAGCTAGGCAGAGAATCTACATATGTGCAAACTACAATTAGCATATTTCACTTGCATTCTAAATATGCAAATTACCACATTAGTTGTAGCACTTTTTTTCTTCCACTGTTTCATCCTTCATACTACTTTTGCACTTCCAGCTGTAAAGCAGTAAAATGTAATGTTAAAGTGCTGAACAGAGAACAAGGAGACAAAAGTTCAAATCTCTTCTTGGTTACAGAATTTACATCTTAGCAAAACTCCTTACAGGAGTCTAATTTCCTTCTTGCATTCTACAGCCTGCAGCAATTGTTCTCCCTTCTCTCCTTATCACTCTCTTGCCCCATCTTTTACCCTCACAAAGAATTCTGCTCTGCTCCTTGTATCTGTCACTGCATTGCTCATCCTCTTTTACGTGCCTTTCCCTCCTTCTCTATCTGCATTCTTTCTCCTGCCTTACCCTTGTTTCACCTTGTGCCCTCTCAAGTCTCTCCTACCCCCTTCCTTGTCTCACCTCCCTCACCCTTGCAATGCACTTCTCTTGCTTCTTGCCTACTTTTGTTCACATGTAATTCTCTCTTCCCTTACTCCCCCTCATTTTCAATGCATTCCTCCACCACCTGCGCAACTCACACGTCCTTCCTTTGTGTCTAAGAGCTCTAGGCAGGGGGTGGATTTATTTCTTGCAGAACAATTGCACAGCAGAGTGTTTTCACAATTTGTTCCATATCAATTTATTTTGTTTTCAATGAAGATGGTCCACCAGGCAGGGGGGAATGGCATGCCTAGAATCCAGGTTAAATCCGGCCAAACGTATGATATCGACCTGCTCTCCGACGGTTTAAACTTACTTGTCAGATAGATCTTTGCAGTGGTCACGGGTGGTCAGCTCTCATCCTCTGTTCCGCTATCTGGTTGGAGTGTCCCCAGGGCTCTGTCTTGGGTCCCCCTTCTGTCCTCATACACACTGTCTCTAGGTAAACTCATCAGTTCTTTTGGTTGTCTCCTATCATCTGTACGCGCGGACACTCAGCTGTATCTCTCCACTCCTGACTTTCGACGAGGCTTTTGAACAGAAGTTTCTTCGTGTCTGACTGCCAATCTCCAATGGATGCGGCTCGGCGCTTGAAGCTCAACAGGTCAAAAAGTGCTACAAGATCCCTCTGCATACAGATCTCAGTATGACATAGGTTCAGGGTGACCAGATGTCTCCAACACCAAGGATGGCAAGGCACCGCAAACTGTAGGGCATGCAAGAAAAACGTAGGACGTGACCAAAGAAAAGCCCAAAACACTCCTAGAAATAAATATCAACCCATCCTTCTTAGTCATGCTCTAAATGAAATTTCTCCCGGACAGAAGGCTGGAATGTAGGCCCTGTCCTGGAAAAAGAGGACATTGAATCATCCTGCTCACCCTCTCAAGTGAGCTCAGACTCCACTAATACCTGCTTACCATCACTACAGAGGATGAGTCTAACTCTGATTGCATCACGCCGCAACAATCATCTGGTGTGACACCCCATGGCTCAATGCTATGGAATTCTGGGAGTGTCGTTTGTTGCAGCACCAGGTTAAACACCCTTTTAACTGTCGTGGTTCAATGCTATGGAATTCTGGGAAGTGTTGTTTGTTGCAGGACCAGGTTTGACGCCTCTTTAACTGTCGTGGCTCAATGCTATGGAATTCTGGGAAGGGTCTTTTGTTGCAGGACCAGGTTTGACGCCCCTTTAACTGCCATAGCTCAGTGCTATGGATTCTGGGAAGTGTCATTTGCTGCAACAAACAATTCTATGGTTATGGTGGTAGTTAAAGGGCTGTGAAACCGGATTATTGCTGCAGTGTGGATGCAGCCTCAGTGGTTCCCAAACTTTGGTCCTCCAGATCAGTGGTCCCCAAACTGTGCTCCTCTTTAAGGGATTTTGGACTTCAGCTCCCAGAATCCCAGACTATTGCCCAACATGGCTGACGCTTCTGGGAGCTGAAGTCCAAATCTTTTAAAGGACAGTTTTGGGACCACTGCTCCAGATGTTTGGGACTTCACCTCCCAGAATTCCAGACGGCTGGCCAAGCTGGCTGGCACTTCTGGGAATTGAAGTTCAAAACACCTGAAGGGCCAAAGCTTGGGAACCACTAAACCAGTGGGTCTCAACCTTGGGTCCTTCAGACATTTTAGCCCTCAGCTCCCAGAATCCCTGATCATTTGGGCAAACTGGCTGGGACTTCTGGGAGTTGAAGTCCAAAACATTAGGAGAGGGGCAAAGGTTGAGAACCACTGCACTAAACCTTTTCCAAGGAGGAGGGCAGCCCCTTGTTACAAAGCCAAAAGGCCAAAAAGAAAGAAACACCCCTCTCTGTTTTTCAGCCCCATGGCGAGAGGGGCTAAGAAGGAGGGCTGAGGCAAGAAGAGGGCAGCCAGCCTCCCCCGGGGAAAGGGGCAAGAAGGAGTAGAGCTTTGCTTCGCCATGAAGCCCCCTTGAAACTGAGGGGAATTTCCTTAAGGGGTGAGTTCTGCAGTGGGGTTTGGACCTTCAGGGGGCAAAATCCCTTGGCATAGTCTGTAGAACCAATACCCAGAGAGCCCTTGTAGCCCCTTTGACACTGCACTAAAGAAAGAAACTGGCAGCAGGAGCTTTCCTCCTTCCTCAGAGCCTGAAGTCTAGGGATTGGGAAGCTCCAGCTGCCAACCGCTTTCCTTAGTTCAGTCTCAAAGGAGCTACAAGTCAAAGAAAAATGTCAGAGAGAACCAAAGGAAAGTTTAAAACACACACAACAGCAGTAACAACAAAATCTCAGACAGTTTTGTTGTTGTTGTTGTTGTTTTTAAACGTCCCTTTGGTTCTCTCTGACATTGTTGAGAGAGCAGACTGATAGAACTGTAACTCCAGACTCCTGAGTGTGTGGCTCCAAAGTGGAGGGATGGCTCCAATGGGCCGAAGGGGGAAATGGAGGAGCTGCTGGGTGGCGCCCAGCCCCTTCCCCTGCTGCCTGGCTCTAGTCTCCCCTCGGACGGGAGGGAAGCAGGGGCCATATACAGTCCAGCAGCAGGAAGGTATAGGCGCTGTGGGAGAGGAGGAGGAGGAGGAGGCGGAGCTGCTGCTGCTGCTGCTGCCGCTTCTTTTGCTCCTTTCTTCTCCTTTTCCTTCAGGAGGGGAAAAGGCGCGCGTGAAGAGAGAAACCCAGGCACCTTTGCCTTCCTCCTCTTCCCTCCTTTTGTGGCAGAGGGGCTCCTCAGGTAGAGTGCTTCCCATGCTTCCCTCTCTGTCTTCTTCCTCACCTCTGGCCTGAGGGTCTGCTTCTTGGGCTCCTTTTATATTATTCTTATTCTTTATCCTGGATTGCATCCGCACTGTGGAAAGAAAGAATGCAGTTTGATACCGCCTTAACTGCCCTGGCTCCATGCTATGGCATTCTGGAAACTGGAGTTTGTTGGAGCACCAGAGCCCCTTAGTCTGACATTTCAGATTAACCCTGCAGAAATCAATCCACTTTGGAGACTGTGTGTTAACTGCCTGGCTCAGTGCTGGGGGAAATCCTGGGAAGTGTAGTTTCTTGTGGCACCAGAGTTCTCTGACAGAGAAGGCTCAATATCTCACAAACACTACAGTTCCCGGAATATCTCATGATTGACTCAAGGCAGTTAAAGTGGTCTCAAACTGGATTGTTTCAGCATCTATGTCTCTGAATTAAATCCTCTGCTGGAGAGCTCTAGTGGTATCAAACTGCATTTCTTTCTGCAGTGCAGACCGTCAGTTTACTTTGTTCGTCTGGGAGTCAAACAATCATTTGTGGGTTTTTTCAAGCTGTGAAAGGCTGCATCCACATGGCAGAGAGAACTCCGGTAGACGCTGCTTCAGCTGCCATGTCTCACTGCCTGAGGAGTTTTAGGATTTGTAGTTCGAGGTGGCACTAGAGCTCTGTGACAGAGAAGGCCCAGTGTGGTGGAGTGTAGAGAAATCTTGTAGCATCTTTGGGACAGAACTAAAAGAAGAAGTTGCCAGCACGAGCTTTCGTAGACTTCAGTCTGCTTCCTCAGAGGCGTGTGGTGGAGCGGTTTGAGTGCTGTGCTCCGTGGAGGATAGGGCTTGACTCCCCACTTGAGCATCAAAACCCACTGGGTGACCTGGGGTAAGATGCACTCTCAGATGCTCAGAGGGTGGCAACGGCAATCCCCATCTGAGGAAACCTGCCGAGAAGACCCTATGATGGCTTTGGCTGATAGCTACAACCCTTCCTGGAGCCAGGGGAACTGGAAACGGCAGTACATGCGCTGGTAACCTCACAATGTGACTTCTGTAATGCACTCTACATGGGCCTACCCTTGTGCCTAGTTCGGAAACTTCAATTAGTACAAAATATGGCAGCCAGATTAGTCTCCAGAAAATCTAAAGGTGACTATGTAACACCAGGTCTAAAATCTCTTCACTGGCTGCCTATTAGTTTCCGGGCACAGTAGAAGGTGTTGGTAATAACCTTTAAAGCTGTTCGTGGCTTGGGTCCAGCTTTCTTGAGGGAATTCCTTCTTCCATATAATCCACCCCGCTCACTTAGGTCCTCTGGGAAAAACTTACTGCAGCCAATAAAGACCAGGCTGGCAGTCATCTGCTACTCCTAAATTATGGAATGGCCTGCCGGAAGAGATCCGACACATCGCCAATCTTGACAGCTTTAAAAAGGCTATCAAGACGGATCTCTTCTGGCAGGCCTTCCCTGATTGATCGACCCAGCTCCACTGATATGGATTGCCCCAATGATTACCAAGATGTTTTGCTTCTGTTATTACTGTTTTAAATGATTTTAACTATGTTTTAATGTTTGTTGTATTATAATTATGTGGATTTGTTTTAAGGAAGGGGGGATAAAGGGATTTATTTTATTGCATTATATGTTTTTATGGATGTAAGCCACTTTGATCTTATTGAAGAGGCGGGAGAGAAATAAATTTTATCATTGTTGTTGTTGTTGTTGTTGTTGTTATTGGTTCTCCTCAGGGTCGCCATAAGTAAAAAATGACTTGGAGGCACACACCACCAATGCAATGGCATACCAAGACTTGGTGTCACCCAGTGTGTGTGGAGGCAGTGGCATCTGCTTAGAGATACTTCTCCCAGTCAAACAAAGTGTTCAACTAACTTAGCAGATAGAGAGATGGCTGTGTGTTCATCTGAAGCAAGGAGAAATTGAGAGGCCAGGCAGAAATTAGAAGCAAAACAAAAAAGTACAGACTGTGATCATGACTGTGAAGGGGAAACCTTAGTGAAGGGCTCACAGTTAGCATCGCCATTCACGAAGCAGTGTTACAACTATGCAAATGTCAAAACGCTACTAAGCTGGTTAACACCTTCAGTGCAAGGAGTGGCACTTTTTGGTCTGTTGCAGAATCCTTGGTGAGGTAGAAGGAATTTTTGTTGTTGTTGTTAACTCATCTATATGGTCACCGAATAAAGTGCAAGCTTTAATTGGTAGGTTATTAAACTTTTCTTTGGCCAGTAACAAATATCTTCTTGAGGAGCTGTAGCTGTGGCCTACAACTTGCCAAGAAAATGTAAAGATTTCAGTCTGGGGAGTTGGAATGCCAAGGGGCTAAGTGATTGTTGGTCCTGGGAATGCTTCATTAGGCAAAAAAATGCTGACCCTGACCATTTGTGCCTTTGAGTAAGGCTACTTGGAGAGAGGTTTCATTTGTATGAGTTGCAGTTTTGCCCTCAAACACCCTTTATGGGATATGCAGACATGTTTGGGGTTTTCCTGGACCCCAGGGGAGATTTTGGGACATTTTGAGGCAGATAAATACATAAATAAATGGTGGGGTCTGTGTGTGAAATTTCACAAAATTTTGCTTTGACTCTGACAGAATCTTCAAATATGACAAAATGACCTGTACACCCCATAGAAATCATTTCTGTCATTTGGAGCAAAACAAAATATTTTGACCCCCAGAGGCTACAAGAATGGCCCTGTGGAGCACATTTTGCCCACCCCTGCTCTAGACATTAGGAACTGGCATGTAATGGAGACTTTGCTGCTTAACCAGCCAGCAGGAAAAGACAGAAGGGAGACCTAAAAACTGGGCCATCTGTTTTGGAGCATACATCTGTGACTGACTATCCCTTCACAAGAGGTCCTCACCACAGGCAGTGTAGATTGCCAGGCAGAGCATGTCTCTTGTTTGCTGTGCCGTTTGCAGAATTGCTTACAATATTGTGAGGAAATGATTAAAATCTGGGTGTTTAGCAAAAAGGGTTTTATTTGTGCAGGTCCATCTCTGGTCGTTCCTCCTTTCTTTTCCTCTTTCCAACAGCACATTCATTTCTCTGTCTATTTACTCATGTGAGTTCTAAGGGTTTTACTCCCCAGTAGATATGTTTGGAACTCCAGCCAAGTCTTTTCTGAACAGGCAAATTGTATCTGGTGTGTAATTTACAGGGGTGTTTACAACTGGGTCATTCTTGTTCTTTGTTTAGCATGCATAATATTTAAGCTAATTCCCAGAATCCCCCAGCTGACAGTGCTGTCAGCCATACTAGCTGGAGGTACATGGTTATAAAAAGTTATGTTTACAAATTCTGCCCCAGACAGAATCAGTGCAACTAGAACCAGGTTGTCTGTGCTGTGTTCTTTAAAAAAATGCACATTTGAAGGTTGCTTTGTTACTTTATTACTGCTAAAAATGTTGTTTCCCAGTCCCAGTGACCAATAATATTTCTGTACAGAATATTCTGTTCTCTATGCTTATTTTCCAAGAAGTCCCACTTAAAAATGCCAAAGTCCTGATCATTTTTAAAATAACAAACACACATATACAATTCATTTTATAAAAATTGCTTTTCTTTTTTTCTGTGTACAAGATCCAATTACCCTAGAAATAATCCAGTTTTATTAAGTGAGGCGTAGTGATCTGAGTGTTGGACTGTGACTCTGGAAGCCAGGGTTCAATTCCCTGCTCGGCTACGGAACCTACTGGGTGAACTTTGACAAGTAACATGCTCGCAGCCTCTGGAGAAGGCAATAAATAGCAAACCTCTGAACAAATCTTGCCAAGAAAACCCCATGATGGGTCGGCCTTAGGGTTGCCATACGTCAGAAACAACTTAAAGGCACACAACAACAACAAAGTATTGTAGTGGCAGTGAATGTCACAGTTGGCTTGTAGACAGAAGTGGCTGGCCACCAAGACCTGGCCCAGGATGTTGGTTCTTGAGCAACATGATTCAGCAGTCACTCTTTTTAATTCTTTTGAACAAGGTAAGTATCTTTTGAACAAGGTAACTGTAAGTACTGGACTAACTTTAATTGAATGGTCTCCCAATGGTGTCTGAATCTGGTTCTTTCTCTCTATTAACTTCCCTTTATTGTTTTGCTTACTGGAATGTTTGTCCTACAAATAATGCAAAAAGCTGTCAGATGACTGTCACCATCAACATATGAGTGTTACTGTTTGTGTTGCTATGAACACTCCTTTCTAAATGATTGCCGTAATAATCGCTCAGACCTAGAGGCTCTAGTGTACTGATCTGTCTATAATTCTTTCTACACCTGATCAAGTGGGTTACAGTCCACAAAAGCATATGTCAAATGAAATTTATTCATCCTTAGTGCTATATTTCTCTGTGTTGTTTTTGCTACCCCTGGACATTTCTGTAATTTCTCTATTTCATTTCTCTTTTATGTCATATTCTCTCCGTATACAATTGTGTATATCTGTGTACCAGTTTGTAACACTTCATTCATCTGACAATGTAGACACTAGTCTACTGAAGCTATGTTAGATTTTTTAATATTTCAGGATGTCTCAAAACACTTTGTGATATCTTTAAGTATCAGGTATCTTTAGTGAGGTGGTCATTTGGCTATCGGCAAGATGCTTAATTTTCAAAAATATATTAAAAGTGTCTTAATTTTAGAGAATAAGTCATGGTAGCTTCTATATTTCATTACTATAGCAACAACACTGGTCAAGTAATCATGCTATTTTTGAACCAGGGAATCTGGGTCTTTGGCTGTTATTTGCAGTAATTTTCAGGACCACTATGAATCTGCACTAGAGTTTCCTTTGGGTTCACCCTGCCCAGGCATAGTTCACCATCTTTCGGGTTCTAGTATGCATACTCACACTCCACTTCCCTGATGGGGCAAGCAAGATGAGCTAGTTATGTGCCCTCCGCTTGGTCGCAAAAATGAGAACCCACCTTGACAAATCTGGGAGCTCAAGGTTCTTTTGGGATGAATTGGAAGAGGCTCTGAATCTCTGTGAGGCACAGTATCCTAAGGCAACCATAGTGGTGTGTGGCGATTTCAGTGCTTGTGTTGATTCAAGTTCTAACAAAAAGGAAAATGCTCTTCGCCTGAACTGTAATGAGGTTTTTGTTTTTTAATCTGATTGTTTTTCTTTGGACAAAGTGGTAAATAAAGAAGGGATGAAATTAAGTTCATGTCCTACTTGCAGTTCATATGCTTTCAAAGCAGTAATTCTAAGGGATATTTTACATTTCTTACATTTCATCTTCTGCTCTTCAAAGCTATTGTCCTATAGAATGTGCTGTAATATTTTAGACCACCCAGAAAGTGATCATCTATCTATCCTTCTGCCCATTTCTATATTAGCTATTCAACTGCCTCCTCCACCTATTGATCCGACCTGGAACAATGAATGCAAGCTACAGGAAAAGAGATTCCACCTCAACATTAGGAGGAACTTCCTGACAGTAAGGGCTGTTCAACAGTGGAACACACTCCCTCGGAGTGTAGTGGAGTCTCCTTCCTTGGAGGTCTTTAAACAGAGGCTGGATGGCCATCTGTCGGGGATGCTTTGATTGAGAGTTCCTGTATGGCAGGCGGTTGGACTGGATGGCCCTTGCAGTCTCTTCCAACTCTATGATTCTATGATCCGGCCAAGGGAACAATAATTAGGGGAAATGCTAAAGTGCTCTCTTTCTGTTGAACATTCCATCCAGGACTATCTTACAGTAACTGTCAGTTAACACATAAAGTTAATTAGTGGTCAGACCAACGTTCTTCCTGAAACTGAAGGAAGAGGAAAGTTACTGTTGGCTTTCATGAATAAGCCTTTCACCATATACTTAGGGCACATTCAACAACATCAGTTACTGAAATAAAATTCAGACCAATTGCAGTAACTTAGGGCCCATACAGACAGGCCAAAATAAAGCTGCTTCGGGTCACTTTGGAGGTATGCTGTTTAAATGATGCATGCATCCTAGGAGTCCGGAAGCCATGCCAAAGCCATAATCCAGTCCAGCATACCTCCAAAGTGACCCAAAGCAGCTTTATTTTGGCCTGTCTGTATGGGGCCTTAATTTGAGTACCTATAGTAACAAATACATCTAACTTTGCATAAGCAGTCATGCTTGTACAATGGAAGTACGTACTTCAACTTCTGCTCCTTCCACATTATACTGGTGGGTTGGGTGCATGAGAGAGAAGGAATCAGTTTTGCTGACCAAAGTTGTTGCATCAGTGAGAGACTGCTATTTGCATTTGAACAACACAAATCAAGAGAGCAGGAGAGGATTTTATTTTTAAGCTCTCTACACAATCCAAGAGTACCTTCATAAAGCTGGAGGTGGAAATCCAAAATCAAAATACTCAAAAATCCAAAATTGTCCACATGGGTATATGAGATAGTGACTCCTTTACTTTCTGATGGTTCAGTGCACAAACTTTGTTTCACGAACAAAATCATGAACTATATTGTGCATAAAATTACCTTCAGATTATGTGTATAAGGTATATATGAAGAATAAATGAACTTCATGTTTAGACTTAGGTCCCATCTCCAAGATAACTCATTATGTGTCTGCAAATATTCCATAAAACAAAAAAATCCAAAACACTGCTGTTCCCAAGCATTTGGGATAAGGGGTATGCAACTTGTATTCAATTTGTACTCCAGCCTCATCATTCAAGGTTGTTGCAGACCTCATTTCTTCAAGCTGTAAAACAGGTACTGCCTGTTACTTCAGTGGATTAGACAAATAGCTAACATAAAGAATGCAATACTACACCTCACCATTTATCTGCAATTGCCATGATGCTGATGATGGCATATGTGTGATGTCTGTACACATAACTATAGCCAAATATCTAACAAAACTTCGTTCTCTTTAAAATAAGTTTCCCATATTCTTTCTTGGCATTTTCTATATCTTTTTCTTGTGAGATGATTATACATATCTTGAAAATGTACCCATACAGGTATGTTGAAACAAAATACTTTAAAATGCAGATATTTTAAAATGGCAACTTATATTCTGTTTGCAATGTATTTCTAGTATTCCTGGCAGGGAGTCTCAGCATGGTATAGTGGTTTGAGCATTGGGCTATGACTCTGGAGGCTAGGGTTTGAATCTCTATTCGGACGTGAAAACCCTCTGAGTGACCTTGAGCAAGTCATATTCTCTCAGCCTCAGAGGATGGCAGTGACAAACCCCATCTAAAGAAACTTGCCAAGAAAACCCTGTGGTAGGGTCACCTTAGGGTTCCATGAAGTGTCCTACATTTCAGCTTTCTGTCAGGAGCAATTTCAGAATGTTCTCCATTTTGAGCACAGCTAAGAAGCATGGATTTACATTTATTTGAGTGTTTTTACCTTTTATTTTGTAATGCTCTATATATTTCTTGAATGTCCTCCATTTTGCAGTATCTTGTCCTGGTCCCTCTGCTCCGCCTGCGTTTCTCCTTTCATGGATGGAGAGTATCAGCCGGACTCACTTCTTTTTCCTCCCCATATCTTTTCAGCATCTTATTTATTCTCATTTAACAAAGGCTGATTCTTCCTCTCTCTCTCTCTCTCTCTCTCTCTCTCTCTCTCTCAAAAAAAAAAAATAGCCCAGAAAATAAGGTCAGAGCTGTTTATATAAGATGTGAAGGGATCTTGCAGGACCTTTGAGACTTTGGTTCAAAACGCACTGCAGAAATAATCCTGCTTGAAACGTCTTTAACTGCTCTGGCTCAGTACTAGGGAATTCTTAGAACTGTAGTTTTGTGTCAGAGAGCTCTGTTGCCACAATAAACTACAGTTTCCCAGGATTCCCTAGCAATGAGCCTGGCCAGCTATGTCTTTAAACTTTATACAAGATGCTCTCATTCAGCACTTCAGCTAAAGAGGGTGTGCTCCCCATGTGTGTGGCGTTTGACTCTGAAATGCAGAACTTCTCAAAGGCTGGTGCCACAATAAACCTGGAGCCTTTGCTGTATAGCAGAATTCAAAGACATAGCCATGTTAGTCTGGAAAATTAGTATCCAAAGGGATCTTGTAGTACCTTTGATATGTAAACCCACTGGGTGACCTTGGGCAACTTACACTCTCTCAGCCTTAGGGGATGGCAGTGCCAAACCCCATTGAAGAAACCTGCCAAGAAAACCCTGTGATAGCTTCACCTTAGGGCCTCCATAAGTCAGAAACAACATGAAGGCACACAACAACAACAAAAGTAGCTTATAAATACTCAATGTTACACATTTGATTTCAGTTCTTAATTATGTCAGTAACAAATTGAAGGCACACAACAACAAGAATTCCTGGTATTAATTAATAACTAAACTCGGGGTGGGACCATTCCTCTTTGTTCTAAAGAGGAATAAAGAAGAATTTTAGAAGAATGGATACATTATTCTGTTGTCATGAATTTTTAATACTATCATATCTTTTTAAGGAGCTGAATACTTCTGGCTAAAGTTGGAAAACATGCCCAAAATAAAAACCTTTCTACAATTAGAAAGGTTTCTAGTACTTTGAAGGGAGGCTAATCTTTCATTTTGTGAAAAGGCACAATTTTAATGGGCCCAAGGTGAAGTTAGTTGACTTCTTTGCTCCCATTTTTCCTTTTTCCGTCTTAAATCACAGTTGACATCCAGTTGCAAGGTCCACTTAGAGAAGACCCATTGAATCAGTGTGACTTACATAGTGTTGACTTACCATTCAGCAATTGATTCAATAAGTCTACTCTGTTTGGAACTAGCAATTGGATTTATACAGTGTGCCCACCTGTATGTGGGCACAATATACACAGCTTCAAGCTTATGCTAAAGCTGCATGACAATAAAACATATGGTGAGCACGGCCATGGCATGCGCACCACATGGCACCGCAAGCACATGTCCCATTGTTTTATGCAGGGGAATCCAGAATGGATACCCCACATAAGGGAAGGGCCCACTGTACCATGCTTTTAATCTGTGTCTTTGACAAACTTCAAATTCTACAGTATTGTGAAACAAATGAACCAATTTTAGAGCTCTACAGAACTCTTTCATCAGGCCAAATAATACAAAAGACAGTTTTTTGTGGGTTTTTCAGGCTATGTGGCCATATTCTCTGAAGATGCCAGCCACAGATGCAGGCAAAACATCAGGAATAAACTCTCCTAGAACATGGCCACATATCACGAAAAACCCACAAAAAATTATGGATGCTGGCCATGAAAGCCTTTGACTTCACAGTACAAAAGATAATGGGAGAGAACAAAAATTGGGGATGGATGTTGGGGCAGTGAGGTTTATATTTTAAATCTAGTTTCAAACAGAGATTGTGTACTGAATGAATTAATCACAGCTAAGCGTGTCAGGTAATAAATCATACTTTAGATTTAGTAAGCAGAAAATTACTGTTGTCAGTCCACTGTGTCTATGTAAAAGCTGTGAATACCAAAAACATGGATCCATTTGCTTTAAATTGTTCTATTTTAATAACATAAAGTAAGTTCAATTTTTGATTGATTCCTTTATTTTTTGGAATACATTTACAGAATATATGAAAGACATAATAACAAATTAATTTTTTGGGTGCAAAGGGATCTTGTAGCACCTTTGAGACTAGCTGAAAGAAGCTGGTAGCGTGAGCTTTTTGGAGTAAGTGATAAGGAGGACATGTGGGAAGTGAGATAAAATAGTTTTGGTTTCTTAGGCTGTTTCAGAAGAAAAGAAAACAGACAAACTGGACAGCCCCTTATTATATAATCTTTAGAAAAGCAGACCATATATGACCACATAGCTATCCTCCTGGCCCTCTTGATAACAAGTTTTTGTGTTCAGAAATAGAGAGGAAGCCTGGATTGGGAAGCAGCCATTGCTTGTAACCACTGCCCTGCTAGTAACAAAGATGCAATGTGCTTGTTAAAATAATTTCTCTAGCTAATTAATTCATTCCCACAGAATTCATTGTGCTGGTTATGACTTTGAAGCCCTATCCAGACTATCTGAAAGACCATAACTCTTTAGTGAGCCAGCCAGAATCTTGAGATCTATGAGGGAGTGAGTTTTAATATTTCTGCCATTTGTCACAGGTCCATCTGCTGAGGACACATGAAAGATAACGTACTTATCAGAGGAAGACGGGACAGTGTATCTATTCTAAGTTTACTCCTGGGTTGTGGAATTCCCTCTCACAGAAAACAAGACTGACCTCTGCTCTCTTTTCACAAGCAGATGAAGACATTTTTTATTTAACAGGCATTTGGAAATTAACTGGGTGTACAGATGGGTTCTTTTTTTTTTTACACTTTTTTGCACTTTTAAAAAAGTTGTATTTGATTAAATTGTGGATATTTCAACATGATAGCCAATTGTTTTTTAAAAAAATTCTTTTGCATCATTGCGCTTTTAATTGTATCAGGTTTTAAACTTTATTGTAACTTCCTCTTGGGTCCCCTGTTGGGAGAAAGATGACATATTAGAGAGAGAGAGAAAGAAATAGGTGTGGCTTGGATACTCAGTGCAACATTTTTTTCTTAAAACACACTATACAATTTAGTTTTAGCCATCATTACAGCAGATATACTCAAAATAGTTATTGAATCAAAGAGTATATCTTTGGATCTAGCTGAACCCCTCTCTCACTTGCCCCCATTGATGAAATCTCCCTTTCTCCCCCAATTTGCATGCAGTTTTGCAAGCTGCTTGGCACTCAAGTCAGTACAGTACCTAGGCCATAGCAAATGTGAACTGAAAACATGACGAGTGATTGCTGTGAGGGGGCAGCCCAATGTTGACCTGGCACCTTGCCACCCTTTCTAAGTTGTTTTGAAAAGGATATCTGTTTAATGGGGAGAGGAGGGGGCTAGTGGCTTTTAAACAGGGGTGTGAGTTACCCATTTGGAATCTGTGCTGTTCCAAACAGGTCTTCTCAATAAGGCTATAGGTAACAGATTTCAAGGTTTGCCAAGAACAATAGGTGCTGTTGTGTGGAGGCACAAAGGCCCTCTCTGTTTTGGGCAGCTTTTGGCTGGTTTGCCCTTTCTGCTGAAATTCTCTTCTCTTCCTTTTTAATTTGTAAGAAGTAATTATCCTGCCATCACAGGATGGTAAAGGCAAGCTTAGGTTTCTTTAATAAAGTGGTGTCGGTGGAAGTCTTGATTATCATCTCAGGCTAGCTGAGCCACCATCATCCCTTTCACAATGGGGCTGATGTGAGGGTGTCAAACAAGCCCCATAGGCAAGAAAGGAGTTTGCACAATGATGGCCCTTAATGGATTATTCCCACAGGGAAGGACTATTTGAAGACAAACATAGTGGAAAAAAATCACAAAGAGTTGCTTGGTAATTGTACAACATAATTTATGACTACTTTCGTATCCCACCCAACCTTTCACAATGAACAAATACTCATTTTAGAAATGTTCCTTTTTAAGATTCCACCTGTATTGTTTTCCTTTTTTATGAGATGTCTGTTCTCAGAAAAAGCCTTGCATAGATCTTGCACTGTTCACATACCCCTGAAATCCGTACACTCTCTTTTCTCAAATACGCATAGTGTTAGCAAATGTTTCCCAAAAGCTTTCTGCCATTGTAAAGTCTTTTGTTTGATGCTTCAGATTGCATTCTTTGGAACAATAGTGTGGTATCTTACAGAAACTGTTCTCCTTTACACAATCTCAGCAGACCCCATGTTAAATCTAAATGAATAGTTAGGTGTTTTATGTTTGCTGAGGGAGCCATCGTTCTTTTAAAATTTTATCCTTCTCTCTCTTGACCTCAAGTGGAAGAAGAAACCTTGATGTTGGCCAGGTTATATAGTTTTGTGATGACTTTGAATTGCACACAGCTTGCATGTGACTGTGAGTGATCACCAGTTTAAAGAAATGTTGTGATTCATGGTCGAGTTTGGAGGGGGCACACATAATATCTGCCACAGTGTTATTATCTTCTTGTCTAATCCAGTTACAGATGTACAAAAGCAATAAAACTTACCTAGAATACATGATGCTTGAATCTAAATTTATCATTGCTAATAAGCTAGCAAGCTAGTAAAATGTGGGCTAGACTATGCAACTGTTAGGTAGATTTGTAATTGCAATGACTCCTCTTCATCTTGGAGAGAAGTGACCATCAATGACTTGGATGAAAGAATAAAGGGCATGCTTATCAATCAAATTAGGAGGAGCAACTAATACTCCAGAGGAGAGGATCAAAATTCAAAGTGACCTTAATAGATTAGAAAGCTAGGCCAAAACTAACAAAATGAAGCTCAACAGGAAGAAATGTAAGGTATTGCACTTAGGCAGAAAAAATGAAATGCATATATATAGGTTGGGGGACACCTGGCTTAACAATACTACATGGGAAAGTGATCTAGGGGTCCTAGTAGACCACATGTTGAACATTAGTCAGCAGTGGGATGCAGCAGCTAAAAAGGTCAATGCAATTCTAGGCTGCATCGATAGAAGTATAGTGTCAACATCCAGGGGGGTAATAGTGCCATTCTGTTCTGCTTTGGTCAAGCCTCACCTGGAATACTGCGTCTAGTTCCGAGTATCACAATTCAAAAAAGATGCTGATAAGCTGGAGTGTGTCCAGAGAAGAGAAGGGAAACCATGCCCTATGAAGAGTGATTTAGGGAGCTGGGTATGTTTAGCCCTCAGAGTGTAGCAGTCTCCTTCTTTGGTGGTTTTTAAACAGGCTGATGGCCATCTGTAAAGAATGCTTTGATTGTGTGCCCATACAGATGCTGGCAAGGTACAATCATGCCCCCTTCACTCCCCTCTTCACCCCATGCCCTCTCTTTGACTGTCTGGTTTGTGCATGCTTTACTTATCTCCATGAGAGGTGTCATGGTTTCTCTTTTGGGCATTGTTACTCTCACCACTTGGGCACGGCAGCTCCATCCCTTCTAAATGCGCTCCTGTGACAGGGCGTTTATATGCACAATTAGGGTTAGGGTTTGGATAGAGCGCCCCTGTAGCGTGACTCTGGCATCATGGCATTTAGATGTGCAAGCGAATGTGTGCACTTTCTGGAAAGAAGTGGAAAAATCCAGCTCCTTTTTAGTTTGGTTTTTCTCCCGTAGCATGGCTTGGGAGTGGTTTCCAGCTGGCTTTGAGGCATGCATCATCTAAATGCCCCACCTCGAAGCTGGCCGAAAACCTACTTATTTGGACCATCTGTTTTGCCTCTAAGGTACTTGGCAGGTTGTTTCTGTTAAGACAAACCCATTTCTGACAACCTTGCCTCTTTGGAGAAAGCATGAGTACACAGGGCACAATACAAGCACCAGGCACAGTACAAGGTGTTGGTTATAACCTTTAAAGCCCTATATGGCATAGGTCCAATCTATTTTGAGGGATCGCCTGCTTCCATATAATCCGCCCGCACCCTCAGGTCCTCTGGGAGGAATCTTTTGCAGCCTTTAAAAACCAGACTAACTGCTACCTCCCAGAGGGCCTTCTCTGCAATTGCTCCCAAACTATGGAATGGCCTGCCGGACGAGATCCATCAAATTGCCAGCTTAGACAGCTTTTAAAAAGCTGTCAAGATGGATTTCTTCCGGCAGGCCTTTCCTGAATAAAAGTGTCCGGCCACAGAATGACTGCCCCCCACATCATGTATCAGCCCACCGCTCTGTCCTCGCTGTATTTTATTGTGTTTTTAATAGATGTTTTAATTGTAATTTGTTTAATCCTGTTTTAAGGGGGGGGAATTTGGGACATAAACGTGGATTTTAACATGTTGTAGCCTCTTTGAATGTCTTGTCATAGAAAAGCGGGATATAAATAAAAGTTTTATTTATTATTATTATGAAGGCAAATATAATTTATTCCTATTGTTGTAATGTATTCATCCACCTATCTCAGGGCCACTTCACACAACAGAAACTGTGTACATTTGAGATAGCCAATACATAAGGAGTCACAAAGGTGATCCATGCCCCCCCCCCCCAGCAAATGTATCTTGCTCCCCAGCACAGCAAATCTGAGAGTCTGTCAGGTGCACACAGTGTGTTCAAGTATGTCTGTAATATGTTTTATGCATATAGCTTAAAATCAGATGTTCAAAGTTGTAGAAAACATAACTTAAATCAGGCAAATAACAAACAAACAAAAACGTTTCCAAACTTGGTTTCCTACTGGAAATATTTTTTCACAATCAGCAGAGATGAATTGCAGTTATATATGTGAAAGCTTCTTCCCTGCATTGTTGCCATCAGCATATGCATTATGCAATTATGGTTGATTCTTAGTGCAAAATAAAACAGAACAAAAATAGACTACAGTAGAGAACTCCTGAAGCTTCACTGAGAAGTGGAAAAATCCTGAATAGCTTTCTGCCTACACGCCTTCCTTCAAAAGAGGAAACTGATAAAAATGTAGGTGACAGGCATGTCTAATTACCACAGACATTAGTGCTCATGCGCTCAAGTCCCCCTTCTCCTTGTAGGGCTGTGGAAATAAATAAGTCTGGTTGCACTCCCTTGGATGTCCTCTGTTGAGGGGACTGCATGCCAGCAGTGATCAGGCATAAGTGAACAGGAACACCTCTTTTCCCTTTTCCTTCCTGTTCATCAATCCACCATCTCTTTCTCCTCCCTGCACTCCTTCCCCAGCAGAATGGCAGGACAAACAGCCTTCTCTAGCCATAGTTCTGAACTTGCACAAGGTTTTTGTAGTTTAGAGACTTTTTGAGATTGTAGCTCCACTTTCTCTTCCCTCTGGGTTAAGCATAATGAAGATCCTATGTCTAATGAAGAACAGGGAAGCCCTGTGAACAGAGAAGGTAAGAAAATATAAGGTTACCATGTTAGAAAGTCCTTTTCCAAATTCCAAATGCCTCGGCTGCATTGCTTTTGTAGAATGGAAAACATCCATTGATGTATACAGATATTATGAGAACCCTCAAGGAGCCTCCCTATGTTTATGTTTATGTTTTACATAACTTTGAAACTTATAAATTGGTGCTGTTTTTAATGGGGTGATTTATGGAATTGTTTTAAAGTCTTTATTACTGTTGGCTATACTGTAATTTGTTTTAATTTAAGCATTGAGTCACCTAGGCTCCCTTTTTGGGAGAAAGGGGGGTTATAAATAAATGTATAAGTATAGCTAGTGTGATATAATAGTTTGAGAGTTGGATAATGACTCTAGGACTAGGGTTTGACTTCCGTTCAACATGAAAACCCACTGGGTGGCCTTGGGCAATTCACACACTCTCAGCCTTAGAGGCATGCTTGGCCATATTTCCATGATGAAAGCAAACAAATGGAAAATTACTGATCTTTGAACCACAGTTGTACCATGGTTCTAAGATTAGTCTTAGTACTAGAGGTCTTGAAGATGGCCATTGTAACACCCTTTTTAATAATAATAATAATAATAATAATAATAGAATCCAAAGGAATCAAAGCAAGTATAGGCCAGTCAGCTTAATGTCTGTTCTAGGTGCAGTAACTTCTATTGATTCATTTACTTAACCTGCTCAGTTCAACATTTTTGTATCCTACCCTTCTTTTGGTTCAGAAACAGGGTGTGTCTAATATCACAATGGAAATTATCACACTGAGGGTAAGGACAGGAGCAAAGCACATTGCTCCTGTCCTTATCCCACCCCATTCACACTATCAGGGCAAAGACTATCACATCCTGCATGCTTCTCCCATTCTTCTCCCATCAGTGAAGTGTAATGGACCTGTCATTTGGTATGAATGGAAATTTGGTGGAATATGGAACTAAAGGTTATAAATCCAGTGCTTCATGCCAGTGCAATGGATCAATAGAATAAAGTAAGATGCTTTTTAGAATGGTGTATATTGGCAGTGAGAACCACTATGGTAGTGGTTTGAGTGGTGGTCTGGGACTCTGGGAGACTAGAGTTCGAATCTCTGTTCAGATGTGGGAACCCACTGGGTGACCTTGGGCAGGTTGCTCTCTCTCAGCCTCAAAAGAAGGCAAAGGCCAACCCTCTTGGAAGAATTCTTGCCAAGAAAAGCCCATGGTAGGCTCACCTTAGGGTCACTATAATCCAGGCAACAACATATCAGCATGAGGCCATGTGCGCTGAGCCTACTTCAAGTATCCCTCTCCACTCCAGCCTTGGCCTTCTTGAGACCTGCTTTAGCAAATTTCCCAGCACATAGAAGCTTTTAAGCATGTTAAACTGAACATACATAGAGGCCTCCTTCAGATTTCCTAGTCAGCATAAACTCAGGAGTGGGAGGATACAGTGGGATGGGATGGCATTCAAGGTCAGATGCACCTTAACACAAGTAAGAATTCCCTGTTCAGTTGTAATGCCAGAAATTGGCAATTTATGTCAAAGGTTTGGGTAAGATCTTATGTACTCTAGCAATACTATTATTTGTTTCCATGTGATAGTTCTGTTAGAAGACTCAAAAAGTCTATTTTCTCTTTTATTACCTTGCTGTAATGCTTCTGATGTGTAGTTGTTCATAGGTGTATTGAAGTATATTAGCATAATCCTAATTCTCCCATCCCCAGTTTAAATCTCCATGAAATATCTGCTAGCTCTCCAGTTTGAAATGTGTAGCATATTCTTTAAAGAGTTAATATTTCTGTTTTGTGTCATCACAACATGCTCTGTCTGAGTACAGTAATTAATGAAAGAACTGACCAGCATTCACATCTCTGGAATGTTGCTGCTGGTTATCTTTCCTGTCTATCTTTCCATTACTAATGCCTCTCGCATGCAATCTATTTGTTGGCTACTTACACTTTCTATATAGTTTTGTCTTTAAAAAAAGTTGTCATGGTACTGCATGAAATCAAATGAATTACTTGCTCATCTAGAACCAATGCTTTAACCAAAATGCATCATCTGTCTTCAATAGTAATTTAGTAAACTATGTTGACTGCTGGCAATTAATGCATTTTTCACAAGGTATACTCACAGATCTGTTTGTCTGAAAGATTCCAGGCATAAAATTAAACAAGTAGCTATCATCATTTCCTTCTTTTTAAAAGAATGGAACTTTATTTGCCCTTTAACAGGTTTCTGGTCTTTCACCAGTTCTGAAACTGGCAGCTTTAAGATCTGCTCACTTTCCTCTCAAGAGCTATACTTGTTTGCTTTCAGAATCTGTAAGTATTTTTTAATGACTTGTTCCCCGAATAGGTACATCCCTCAAGGAGAATTCTTCTTCTTTTCTTGGCTTCTGTCTGTGTTATGTGGTAGTTTTGTTAATGTGTAAAGGTTAAAGGGAGGGAGGTTTGTCTGTGTGTATGTCTCTTTAATACCTTAGTCTTTCCTTGAAATTTAGTAACAACCTCTGACTGCTGCTAAAAGTAAAGATACAAACATATATTGGTGTGTATTCTTTTGCTAGTTAATGGACAAATACTGTTAAGTAAATCAGTGGGAGTTTAGCATCATCTGGCATGTATCTGGTGTTCTGCTACCAGAGAAATTCTGAGGCAGGTGCTGGTTTCGTAAGATATCCCATTAAGTTTTACAAATTCATGCTTCCTACATCCCAGAGGATCTTCGTTTCATTGGAGCAACTTTTGGAGTGAAGGAGCAGATCTTGGCAAAAACCTTTTTGGACAACAATTTTCAGAAACAAGTTAGTTGAAGGGATTCCAGGGAATGGAGCCCAAAAGGAATTTTCAGAACTCAGGGAACAGAAGCGAAGGAGACATGAAGAGTCCCTTCCATGAGCCTCTGACATAGAAAAAGTGGAGCTAGGCAAGTATTTCTAAACCTAGTACCCTCAAAATGTTTTTGGGGTTCACTCAGAATCTGTTACTCCTATCCACATTAGCTGAGACTGAAGGGAGTGATATTTCAAAATGGTTGGAAGACCAGAGAAAAGTTTGAGAAAACGGGGCTACTACAGATCTCACATTCCAAAGATAACTTTTCCAATCTCAGGAAACCTATGATCTCATCCCACATTTTGGATCTTATTATGTATTCATGTCCTTGATCTTATTTCAGCCTCATATATTCACTTGCAACTTCTGGTCAACATTTATTGATAATAACTTTTTCTTATTCTTAACTCCATCTGATTTTAGTACTGATTCTTCCTGTTTCCATGGGGTATATCTGGATTTTCAATATGCTCACTTGAGAACAAATGCTTCCAAAATACATTTTGATCAACAAATCTGAATGTTGTTCTTTTCTCTCACACTTTTTATGTAGCATTTCATCAGTAAGAATGAGCTCTTGGGATGTTTGATAAGGAAATTTAAAAGTTCCTTTAGAATCATACTCCTTCTATTTTCCTTTAAAAAGGCTATCTCGGTTAATATAAAATATAATATAAAATGACTAACAAAAATGTTTCTGCTCAGACACTTAAACAGATTAGAGCAGTGTTTCTCAAATAGTGGGGCGCGCCCCCCAGGGGGGGGCGCGAGGCTCCGTAAAGGGGGGCGCGAGGTTCTTGTTGTTCAGGCTGCCTGGCCAATGGCTGGACAGCCTGCTCCTGCTGCAGGAGCCTGCCCCAGCTCCAGTCTTCCCCATTGGCCAGCCAGCCTGAAGAGGAGGAGCTTCCTCTCTTTCGAGCCTCGCACGGGCCCAAGGCTGGAGCCTGGAGAGGGCTTTGCAAATTGCGGGCAAGCTGCTTCCTCTTTTCCCCCCTGTTTCTCTTCCTCTTTCCCTCCTCCTCCTCCTCTTATTCTTTTTCCTCCCCTCTTTCTCTTCCCCCTCCTCTTCCTCCTATTTTTCTTCCCCTCTTTCTCTTCCTCTTTCCCCTCCTCCTCCTCCTCTTCCTTTTCTTCCCGTTCCTCCTCCTCTTCTTTTTATCTTTTTTCCTATTCTTCTTCTTTCTTCTCCTTTTCTTCTTTCTCCTTTCCCTTCTTTTTTCTCCCCCTCCTCCTCTGTTGTTGTTGTTGTTGTTGTTGTGTGCCCAACTCCCCCCTTGGCCAGGCCTGCTTTTCCCAACAAGAGGGAAGGCAGGACTTGTGGGGGCCATGGGGGGGGCTGAGTGGGAGGCAAAAGGGAGCCCAGGAGGGAGCCCATCACGCTGCATCCACACTGGAGAAGTAACCCAGTTTGGCTGGCAATGCTTCAAATCTTTTCTGACTCAAGGCTATGGAATTCTGGGAGCTGGAGTGTGTTGTGGGGACCAGAACTCAAAGCCCGATTCTTCTATGTCTCAAGGCTAAGGAATTCTGGGAGCTGGAGTATGTCAGAATTTCTGGCTTATGGCAACCCTGTGGGAAACCCTCCAGGAGAA
>NC_056523.1:246919117-246947047 GCF_019175285.1 Sceloporus undulatus
TGCCTGTTCTGTTTCAAATGCTAAGCGTGCTTGTGAGTGGGACATGTAGTTTGCCGGCACAAGAGGCTGCCTGTTCTGTTTCAAATGCTAAGCGTGCTTGTGAGTGGGACATGTAGTTTGCCGGCACAAGAGGCTGCCTGTTCTGTTTCAAATGCTAAGCGTGCTTGTGAGTGGGACATGATACTATTTACAGTCGCGTGGGGGGCGCGAAATGTTTTCTTCTTCCTAGGGGGGGGGCATGACAGAAAATAATTGAGAAGCACTGGATTAGAGTAATACCTTTTCAGAATATAAGATCTACCTTAATTGGACATAGAACTAATCTGAAAAGAGCCTTCTAATCTATAGTAAGAACATTAAAATGGGTTAAGTAACCCATATTTAATTTGGTTAATTGATCCTATTATACAAGGGTAAAGAAGAGCCTATTTTCTGTGTAACTACAGTTGCTGGTTTGTTTGTTTTTTAAAAAAACTGTGCAAGTCTGTAAAAGAAGAAAATGATGGGCAATAGAAATACATGGGGGGATTCTTTAATTTTTAAATGCAGGTATTTTAGTTATCTTGTGCAGTAAAATAAGAACTTTTACTATCAAACCTTTCTTCAACTTAAATTGGAGAGTATCTCAAAGGTATGGCGAGGGATTAATGCAGATGCATAGGTTTAATTTTATTCTCTTAGCACCTGTGGCTGTGTTGTCTTTTAAACACAAGCATGTATAAAATAATTCTCATGCTTTGAAGCAGGACCAAACTGATACTGAAATGTCAGAATCCCAAGGGTTGACCAATTGTCCTAATTATTAATCTAGGAGTGTTATGGAAGATCATTCCATTTAGGATGTTTTTTTTAATCAAAGCTCAAGTGAACATAAATTCCCTAACCAGCACTTCACTTTGCCCATCAGTCATTTCTTTGAGAGAATCCCAGATAGAGGGCTGATTCCCACTTGCAGAAAAATCTGCGTTGGAACCTGACTCCGCTTTGCTAATGAAAGTACTGTAGTTCCAAAAGGCCCCTCATTCAGACTATGAAAAGGGACCTTGTTTGGAACTGCTTTGTTACCTGGGAACACTTGTTGTTTCCACTGGAGGAGCCAGGGAAGGTGACAGCTCTTCACACACACCCCAACCCCTTCCCACAGGGGAATCTCTTTTTTTTGGGGGGGGGGGGGGGAGGAAATAGAATTGATTGCAAAATCAATCTATTGCAAAAGCAACTATTTGCTTTTGCAATAGAGTGCTTTTGCGATCCATTCTATCTCCCCCCCCCTCCAAATTTCTCTGGCACTCCTCCTCCTCCTCCTCCTCCAAGTGTCTCCCTCCCCAGTGCCACCCTTGGACTGAGCGATCCAAGGGTGGCACTGGCCCCAGAGGGACCCTCAAGGGTCTTCCTTCCCCGCTTCTCTCTCCTCCTCCTTCCCTCACTGCCTACCTGGTTGCTGGCTTGGAGGCAGTGGCGGTGGCGGCGAGCTGGCTCTCTCCTCCTCCTCCTCCTCCTCCTCCTCCTCCTCCATGCCGTTCTCTGCTGCCCGGCCGCCTCCTCTGCCTCAATAGACCTACATTAGAAGGAGGCCGGGGCAGAAGGAGAGAGGCAGCAGGTCCAGAGGATGGTGGAGAGGACGGAAGACATGCATGCATGTGTGCCTCCGTACTCCCAGCTTGCTTCTGGGCCCCCGCAAAGGAAGGGGAGAGAGGCAGGCCAGGAGTATGTAGGCACACACACACACACGTCCTCCATCCTCCGTCCACCGGGCCTGCTGCCTCTCTCCTTCTGCCCCAGCCTCCTTCTGAGGTAGGCCTATGGGACAGAGAAGTATAAGGGCAGCAGGGAACATTCCGGATGGAGGAGGTGGAAGAGGAGGACCGGAGGAGAGGGCTGCCGCCTCCAGGCCCCAGCCACCAGCACCCAGGTAGGCAGGCAGGCTGATTGAAGAAGGGAGAGGAGGGAGGGAGGGAGGGAGGGAGGAAGGCCGGTGACAGGAAGATGGCAGGGCAATTACAGCTGAACCTGCCATTTCCCTGTCACCGGCATCAGATGTGAATCCACCAGTGGTTTCCACTAGGATGAATCAATTTGTTTTACAATAAAATGATTCATCCCAAAAACACCACTTTGGAAGTGGTGTCAGGAAACCTCAGTGTTTTGGGGTTTACCCTACATTTTCCCCTTTGAAATCGATCTGATAAGGATCAGGATCTATTTGAAATGGGAACTAGGATCATATACCTTGAATCCTGCTGAGATTTATATCGTAGTGGGAATGAGGCCAGAGAATCAACATACTATGCAAGAATAGCCTCCTTACTCCATCTTCCTAAAAGGATGCAAGAGCCCTGTGCATCTAAACACCTCTGTAATCAAGCATTCTGTTATTTCAGTGACCAAACCAAATGCCCCCCAGAAGCAAGGCACAAGCTACTACTGTACATTGGTACTGTAGAAAGTTGAAGATGCCAGTTTCACCAGCTATCTTTCATACTTTAACTGTGATGGTTCCATCCAAGGAAATCTGTATGCAGTTTAGGGAGGAGTATTAAGAATTTTGAGCCACTACCGGTAGTGTAGTTTAATGTATAACACAACCATGACCTTTAAAAGAATCAAAGTATTATAATTGTACAGCGTGAAAGGGCCCCGGGCCATCAGTGGAAGGAAAAAGGATTGATCCTGGACTTCCCACGCTCTGCAGTTCATTTCCCATTTCTTCCTCTGCCGCCATGGCTATTACTTTAAAATGGAAACAAAACATAATATCTATACACACTTTAACATAACTGGTAGGTTTGAACGTATTAATAAAATATATATGTTCAGATCATCCCTTCCTCCTCCATCACCACCATTGTATATTTGCATGGTGGTCATACTACTGTTGTGTTCCAGTACTACTCCTTTTCAAACAGCTGCATTTCAATGGTCTTTTTTGGTCCTAAAATCCACAGTTTTCCTTCAACATCCAGGAATTATCTTTTTATGTGTGTCCATACTTCATTCAGAGACACTATAGTTGTTGAGTTGTTTTGGGAGTTGTATTTAAAACATGGCCTTACCAGACTGAGCAATTGTATGCTGGACGTATTATAGCATCACTGAACATGAGAAGAAACAGTGTTAGAACTGTATTTTAGTGTAAAACATAAAAGAAAGTGGTATGTGGCTTTATTGAATGTTGTTTTTTTTTTTTACTTCATCGGGTACACAAAACACTATAATCAGTTGACAGAAATATATTTACATGGACAGATGTTTTTCCCCTCATAGTCACTGAAAGCTCAGCATGTTATCAGCATTGTGTGTAATACAGAGCCATGCAATTTACTGTTGAATCAAACAGAATAACAGTTTTAATACTGACCAAGGCTTGAAGTTATATTCAACAAAGTAGTTTTGTAGTCCTGTGGCAGTGACATCAAGTTGAAAGGTGCTTAAGTGGCAAGCAAAATATTGAAATAGCCTCCTGGAATCTTTACTTTACCACCCTTTTTAACCACTTTAACCACCCTATGGTAAACATATTTTTCCATTCATAGCTTGGTATACTATACTCATAGAAGTGGTTTTTGTTGGTGTTTCTCAGCATGCCTACTTCCTGCCACATTAATCGAGTGAATCCTAAAAATTTTGGTCTAACAGCCCCCCAAAAAAGCAGCAGCAACAGGAGAGTATGTGATCTGAAATTCTGCTTTCATGATTTCTTGAGTAATATGTGAAATGGAACACACAGTTCTTGATCATTGACATCTATGGGTTCTAAATTACTACTGGAAATAACTATCCTTGCAACAGGTAAAAATGTGAGAGTGCCACTGAGGAATCCATGCAAAGTGTGGTTCATTTCCACCTTCAGCTTTCTGCTTATGTACAGAACTTGGGAAATCTATCTTTTGATGGAGGGGGTAAAACTAACCAGGATTTTGAGAGTTACCAAAAATAAATTTTCCAAGGTTTCCTTATTTGTAATATTTTATCTAATGTAGCTCTCTGGTTAAATATTTCCTTACCCTCCTGAAACATCAGGCCATCTGCTTTTCACCAGAATATCCATATAGTTCTAGTACAAAAGCAGTATTTATGCTTTTGTTCTGTCCTGAGCAAGAACATAGGACTGCTTGGTAGATTTATATATTCTGAATGCAAAATCAAATAATGTAGATGTACGATGAAAGATCTTGCCATACACAAATGATAGCACTATGAATGTTTCTACGTTATAATTTGTGCTGCTTGTTTTTTTGGCTACAACCTCTCTGTACTGCCTGTGGAATATTGTCTATAAATGATAAATGTATTACAGTGTCCTGCTCAATAAGGACATAAGTATAAGTTCCAAAAGAGTGTGAATTTCTTTAAAAAAAACAACAAACCAAAACAAAAAAGACAGAGAAACAATTATCCAGGTATCCATCTTTAAGTTTAAATTCAAAAACATGGCCATGTTAGCCTGGAAAATCAGTGTGCAAAGGGATCTTGTAGCACCTTTGAGACTAGCTGAAAGAAAGCTTTTGTAGACTTGAATCTCCACTCCATGTATCTGAGGAAGTAGACTCTATGAAAGGTCATGCTACCAGCTTCTTTCTTTCAGTTAGTCTCAAAAGTACTATGCAATCCCTTTGCATTCTTTAAATTTAAAGGCATTAAGGAAAAAAATAGTAATCTCTATCTCATTCTGTGCAGATTTTCCTGGGACCAATCTTTAAGCTTAAACCACTGGCCATAGACAGATGCCAAGTACCATGCTGGATACATGTTTCTAGGGCCCAAACAGGCAAGCCAAATTAAAGCTGCTTCGGGTCACTTTGAAGGTATGCTATTTAAATGACAAACACATCTTAAGAGGCCAGAAGCTGCACCAAAGCTGCGCTCCAGATCTTAGGATTGGAGCATGGCTTTGGCATGGCCTCCAGCCTCTTAGGACGCATGCATCATTTAAATAGGATATCTCCAAAGTGACAAGAAGCAGCTTTATTTTGGCCTGTCTGTTCGGGCCCTTTAATTACAGATTGAAGAAATGCATGGTACATGTTATTCCATGCCGGGGGGGGGGGGTGGACAGATTAGAATACTGCAGGCCAGTTCTACAAAAATCCCAGTATATCATTTCCCTGAGGAATGTTTGGTGAGGAGTCCTTTTCATTGAATTAGACACAAGAACTTAGTTTCTGTGTCAGCTCACATCTATCACTAGGCTACTACTTTTACTCATGGGAGTCATCTGTTTGCCTGAGCAATATAACTTGGGTGAGCTGAGTGATATTTCATTATACTAGCTATTGAAAACTGACATGGAAAATAAAGTTAACAAAGGCAGGATTAAAACCACCACAACTAGTCATTTCAAGTTAGTTTCTTTTTAGTCACAATCTGAAACTATGTGCACAGGAACAATTTGCAAAAAATAAAGATCATGGGGTAAGTGTGAAAGAATACCAAGCATTAGCTATGTCAAAACCTTGATTATAAAAGCATGGCTTATTCCAGCAACAGGCCATCATGGGAAAGAAGGGGCAGGTAAATTTCCATTGCACTTGATCTTGGCGATTGAGAAAATAGGAATCACATGCAGTTACTGAGATAATGTTAGGATTTTATTGGAAAAACAGATTGAAAAACATGATTTCCCCCAATTTATATATATTTTTGCTTTCATTCCTAGGAATCTTCTGGAAAATGAAATTAGAAGGCTCAGAAGGTAGGACTTGATCATGTATGCAAAGGAAGTCTCTTAAATGCATGAGAGTTTCCAAATGCTCTCTGAAATGCTGAGAAGGAAATTTCGTCACTGTCATATTCTACGTTTCAAGTTTCTCTTGGTGTTAATTTTTACAATTGGGACTTGGTCCTTTATCAAAACTCACCAGAAACCAAACTATCTGCATCATGAGCACCTGGAGCTGACTGATGAAAAACCCAGTACTAATATAAACTGCTCCAAGATATTGTTAGGTGATCCAGAGGAAATTCAGAAAGTAAAACTAGAATTGTTAACTGTTTCATTTAGGAAGCGCCCAAAGCTAACTGCAAATGATTACATTAACATGACAACAGATTGTGCCTCCTTTATTAAGAGACGGAAATATATTATGGAACCCCTGAGCAAAGAAGAAGCAGAATTTCCCATTGCTTATTCGATAGTAGTTCATCATAAAATTAATATGCTTGATAGGCTCTTGAGAGCCATCTATGCACCTCAGAACTATTACTGCATTCATGTTGATAAGAAGTCCCCTGAGTCTTTCCTGGCTGCAATTAAGGGCATTGCTTCATGTTTTGACAACGTTTTCATTGCCAGCCAGTTGGAAAGTGTTGTGTATGCTTCATGGAGCAGAGTGCAAGCGGACCTTAATTGCATGAAAGATCTGTACAGGAGGAGTACGAACTGGAAATACCTGATCAATCTTTGTGGTATGGATTTCCCGATCAAGACTAACCAGGAAATAGTGGAGAAGCTGAAGGCCCTCAAGGGTGAAAATAGTTTGGAAACAGAGAAAATGCCTTCAAATAAGGAGGTGCGGTGGAAGAAACATCATGAAGTTGTTGATGGTAAGGTAAAGAATATGGGAATAGACAAGCAACACCCTCCTGTCAATACACCCATTTTCTCTGGCAGTGCCTACTTTGTTGTTAGCAGGAGGTTTGTTGAAAATATATTGGAGAACAGCAAAATCCTTGCTTTCATAGAATGGGCTAAAGATACATACAGTCCTGATGAATACCTGTGGGCCACTATTCAGCGAATTCCTGAAGTTCCTGGAGCCGTCTCTGCCAGTGACAAATATGATGTCTCAGACATGAATGCTCTGGCCAGGTTTGTTAAATGGCAATACTTTGAGGGGGATGTGTCAAAGGGTGCCCCATACCCACCCTGTAATGGAATTCACGTCCGCTCAGTGTGTGTCTTTGGAGTGGGAGACTTAAACTGGATGTTACAAAAGCACCACTTCTTTGCTAACAAGTTTGACACTGACATTGACCCCTTTGCAATACAGTGCTTGGAGGAGTATTTGCGAGACAAAGCTCTTTTTCAATACAGACACTGATGTGCAACATTCTGCATGGTACAAACCCTATTCCTCAGATAAGGATGTCAAAAAGATATTGAGCATGTGGTGCACTGTTTTTCCTCTTGCCAGGTGTTGTTGGATGGTTGCCTAGCTGATTATGTTGTTCCATGTGCTTTCTTTTGGTCATCAACTTTCCCCTAAACAGATTCCCATCACATGCATTCTGTTATAAAGGCTATTTAAGTATGGGTGGTAGATTCCATGTCAGTGGGTGAATCCAATCCAAGTTTGGGTCTGGACTTCAAAGGAATTATACAAGGTGCTATCTCCTACCTTTAAGGTTCAGACAGAGAGTGGACTCACCATCTCACTGACATGGAAGCCCACCAGTCACTTCTGGTAAAGTTCTGAACCTGTCAGTTTATTTTACCCTTTAAAGGATCATAATTTAAAAAGCCAGCCTTGTATCCTTATTTGGCATGGCTCCTGGATTCTTTTTCATAATGGTGACTGAGGAGGAAAGACAGGATCAAGGTTGCCGTTATCTTGGAAAACATCTAGCAAAAGTTGGCAAAAGATGAAAATGTAATTGAAACAATTCTCAAAACTACAAATTATGTAGTGTATCCATATGTGCATTTTGCTGGAACGTGTCTCTAGCCATATAACAAAATCATGCATTTTTCACAATAATTCTAAAAAAAAATAATTTAAAAGTATTTTTACAAAAAGCCTTTACTGGCAATATATGTTGCTTTGTGTTTATCTGAAAAGGAAACCATCAATTTTTTAATCATTGGTTTTTGGAATCAACTGCATCTTAGGCTGCATCTGTACTGCAGAAACAATCCAGTTTGACATCTCTTTAACTGCCATGGCTCAATGGTATAGAATTCTGGGAATTGTAGTTTTGTGAGACATTTAGCCTTCTCTGTCAGAGAGCTGTGGTGTCCCAACAAATTACAGTTCCCAGAATTCCATAGCATTGAGCCATGGCAGTTAAAGAGATGTCAAATTTGGATTATTTCTTCAGTGCAGAGACAGCCTAAATCACATTTTGTTGTTTCAGGACTGATGTGGGCAAAGTGTTCCAGCTAAAAATTTCTCAGGGAAATATTAATGTGCCTTATTCTGTTGGTTTAAATATTTTATTGCATATGACAGCTTTTGTATGTTGTTAAATAACACTTTGGGATACTTACTATACCAACAGAAGGGAGATTCTGACCTAGCAGTCCGGGACCTGACTTTCTGAACACCTTATATATCAACTGAATAATTTATTTCCTTTGCAGGAGTTTGTAATGCTAAGCAGAAAATTTAGAATTCCTAGTGCTGTAACCCTATTTTCTTACATTAAACTAAACAAATTTCGGAATGACCGTGTGGCTTTGTGTTGGCATTTAGCTCAAACCTGCTATGATTCACAACAGATTTGCTATGTGGTAAAATCTTAAACAAGGGATAAGCCAAGATGAATTTGTCATCTGATTTAATTTGGGGCCCCTGAAGCATGAAGTCCTTGCCAATACAAATAAAACATTTAATGCTTTTCACCTATAGTAGGAGGAAGCTCTTTGTTCTGTATCAGTCAAGAGAGGCTTCACTTATGGGTGGAGAAAATCACAGAAAAACTAATTCATGATGTGGATGTGCATCTAGTATTTTTTTTACTTGTTACTAAAAATGTGTGTGTGTCATCTTGTTGTCATACTTGCCTTTTGCTCTCCTCTCTGATGGTTCAAAATCTTTGCAAATATGAGCCATGATTAGAAGCCAAAGCTGTTTGTAGCCAAATATAATTGATTCCACACCATAGTTTTCTCATTTCTCTCCCTGTGCCCTTTTCCTCACATACCTCTTCATGCTGAATTTGGAATTTTTTGAGAAAACTGGTAAGCAACCCATATGGGGGTCTGAATGCCCAACAAGATATTCAGAAACACAGCTTCTGAACTGTACTGAAATGGTAGTGGCAATAGAAAAAATATATGGTGCATTTTAACATTTCTCTGCTGCTTTTCAATGAGCTTTATACTGTGGCATGAGACTCATATGTCCCTCCAGATGTTGGGCTGCAATTCCCAGTGATTCTAAGCATCAAAGTCAGTGGTGAGCAAAAATTAAGATCTGTGTACCAACTACATCTGGAGGGCAGTGTAAGTCCCACCACAGTTTTATATCCAAAATTATGTCCAAAAAGCAGAAATCTAACAATGTAGAGGAGGCTGTGTGCTCTTATTTTAAAAGTCAAGTATCTCTAAGAGTTAACAAAGAAGGATGTTAGTTACTTATGGCAAAGTCAACTGAGAATGGGCAGTTGTGCTACAGCAACTAAGAACAGAAGGAAAACCATATAATGAGAAACTCTGGAAACTTAGGCAGGGGGCAAGGAAGTCACAATATAGTCATACACATGTTTATTGTCTATATCTCATTACTTTCATCTGAGACTTCCTTGGAATATGTTCAGAAGATTTCAGCCTCATAGTCCTATCATAGAATCTTTGAGTCTGAAGGGACCTCAAGGGCCATTTAGTACGACCCTCAGCCATGCACTTCTGAAAAGTGCCTACAAAGCACTCTTGAAAGATGCCTGTCCAACCTCTATTTAACTCACTGAGTTCCTGAGAGTTACTACTAAGTAAAGACTTACAGGATTGCAGCCATAATCAGCTGCTGCCTTGTGCTTTCATACAGCAAACCATGTGCTAGCCTAAAGAAGCTAGTAGATGCGTATGCACCTGAGTACATAGGAGTGACGCTGGAAGTGTGCTATTCTGTATACATATTCTTGAAAGCAGATCCAACTGAAACAGAAGTTTATTCCAATAAATAAGCTCACTTCAGAGTGTTAATATTTAACTTGTTGGGTGTATTTAAAGTTTCTATTAACCTCTAAGCTGAAGTTGAATGTTACACGACTAACCTTGCTGTACCAATTCAACATGTTTCTCCTCCCTGTGTCACTATAGAAAAAACAAAACTTGCACATAGGAAAAGGTGGCAGATGTTCATCATGTCAGCATGTTCATTATAGCTGTTTTTCTGCCTGTAAAAAACATGTTCAGCTAAAATAACATATCATTTCAATAGCGATCTTCTACATTCTTAATGGAATGCACTTTTTGTAAGGCTTTCCTAAGATTCTTTGCTGCCTGAGGTAAAGGACAGCATTCCAAAGACAAACTGGATTGGCTGGATTTTCTCCAATGCTACTGAAGTGAGAATGTTTTCCACTACACATGAGCAAATTTCCTTAGGAATGGAAGAAAAGCCATATGACATACAGCTTCCCCCAAGCATTGGCTACCTAAGGCACATTGGCTGCCTCATGATAGTATAGATGTGGCTCTGCTCTGACTTCTAGCTGAAACAGAAGATCAATCTATATTCCAGATTCCAACTTCAAGATGGAAAGATAATTAAAACATCTCCCATCTTCAACAGGGTGCGGGTAATAAAATTTTTTGTAATATAATATTTTATTTCAGTATAAGTACCCTAAGTTGCTACTAATTGGCCACAAAGCTTTCAATCTAGCTCTGCTAACTAGGAATATGTTTAAAAGCTTAACTAATGTTCAAGTATACCAAAAGGCACTACAGGTTGGCAGAAAGAAGAGAAAAACTTCACCCACCCACCTCCCAAAATGTTATCTTTTGACGTCCAAAGTTGTCTTAAAATGCATGCCAATTATTGTGGCCATGATCATTAGGTTGGAATGGATTCTCTAGTGACTTCAAGGGGAAAAAAGATAATGAGAGAGTAGTGGGAGGGCTTATTCTTACATCTGGTTAGTATGTCTAAAGAGATTTCAAATAGATGCTGTCCTGTTTGCAGTGGAAGTGGACTACACAGCCTACAGTTATATGTAAGTAAAACTATTTCACAGACAGTCATGTGGAATGCATGGGGGGAAAGGGGTTATATTGCCTTAACTGTAGTAGAAAAATATCTGTTCAATTTGAACACATTGGCTTTGTTCAATAAATGCACTGAAAGTAAGTGCTTCCTGATGCAAAGACAAATATGAGGAAACAGACAATCTTGCCTTCACAAAAGGGTTGACCTTCATGTCATTTTGAACTACAGAACTCAAGTGTACTTTTTTTTTAGCATGAGTTACATTTTGCATTTGGTCTACTTCCTTTTCAGCTGCAGAAAACTATAAAACAATAAGCTGTGAGCAGGGCTGTTAGTGTGATAACTGGACTTCCTACAGGTTTCTGTTTCATCCTGTTCACATATTTATCACAGCAATGTTGAACTGAGCAACAAATTTAGCACTGAATGAAACTACTTATTTAGTGTTGTAGCTTTTTTACATTTGCAATGGTGAAAGAAACAAAAGGTGTTTTTGAGTGAAACCATTCAGGTGACTGTCCATCTAAAATAAAGTTAGCAATATTTTAGATTTCTAGTTTGCTTGGTTACTTGGGATTTTGCTGAATCATTTGCACGGCCCTAGTAACAATCTCTTCTACCATTTCATTCTGCTGCATGTATAGACCACATTCTCTCTGCTGTTGACGCACTAGAAAAACATAGGGCTCAATTCAAAATGCACTTCTAAGCAAAGTGGAGGAGAAAGCTGGGAGTTTCTTGTATTTGTGTTCATTAAGGCAAAACCCTGTTGGTACGAAGACACTGGTATAAGCTAAATCATCAGCATTCTGCCAAATTAATGTGAATATCTGCATCATTCCTCCATAGAAGTATTTTTAATGTAAATAATCTCTTCAGAAATGCTCAGCATGTTTTGTAGTGAACATTAAAATTAAATCTTCTCCGGGGGTGTTTGTAATAAGTAGGAATTTAATTGGGAAGGTTGCCAGCGGTGAATTCAGGGTGATGAATTGACCTCTGTGAATAAATGACATTCATCACTGTATTAAATGCTACACAGGACTGGACTTCTTGTTTATGTTTTTGCCCTTAATAGTCAAGGATGCACACTTGTGTCTCTTACTGGGTGCCATGGGATCCTTCTTTGGCATTGGATGTCATTGTGAGCAGTTCATTTCTGTGACACTGTCAAGGCACACAGCCTTGCTTGATAGACCATATACCTTCTCTAGCTAATTGTGGGTATAGTAACTCCTGTTTATTCAAGGGGTTGTTACAAAGTCCACAGAGCTATAAATATGAGCACTTACTAATTCCAACATCGTTGTGGGTTGTTTGGGACAGTGGGAGTGCCTTACTGCCACCCAAGTTTTCATATAATTTGAATGACGACTTTGTACTTAAAGCTATTCCTCCTTCATAGTAGAGTTTTCTAGCATGTCCAGCATACAACCCTGCCATTGATTTATACACATATAGAGAAGTTGCAAGTCAGATTCCTTGCATTTCACTGGTCTACTTGGAGCTGGGAGCCAATTATGTTCTTTGGCCAGAGCTCAGGTTACTTTAATGCATATAAAAGCAGGCTTGTCATAGACACACACTGTTGTACAGATAGGTGAAAAAGGAAAAGTGAGCCATCCATAATGTTTTTATTAACATATTTTTCAGGCTCTAGCTCAGCTTATTTTTTTAAAGGGGGAATATTTTACTCTGCCCAACTTAATTACAAGTTGACACTTAAGAAACTCCAGTTTTGCTGATATTTGAACCTGTACTCAAATCGTTTGTCCCCAACTTGCAATTTTTGGGAATGGGGGGATCTTCAGTTGGTTGGTTAGTTTTCATCTACATTGCTTGACTACTGGTGGTTTATCAAGAAGAACTAAAAGACATTAGTTACTTCTGTCACAGTAGAATACCATGTTGTGCAGATATGTATGGCTGTTTTTAAAAAATCTATGTACGTGCATGCATACACAAATACACACATCTTCTTTCTCCCTGTGTTCTTTTTTCTTTCTTTTCTTACTTAACTAATTAAAGGAAGTCCTATCTGAAATCCATATTGTGTCCTACCTAAATCACAATCTGCCATACTACATATTCAAAAGAGTCTGCTTATGTCTAATAGATGACTAGTATGGCTGATGTAGAACAGAACAAAGCCCATCACACAGTCTGAAAGTCAGAAGTGTGGGCTTTGCATTTCATCTTTTGGCAACAATCGTGTACCTCCGAAGATAACGTGATCACAATTCAATGGTGTAGCTAGTAGGGCCAAAAACCTAATCCAGAAGATCCTCCAGGAGTTTGGTAGACTTTGCTTTGCTCTACAGTGTAAAGAAGTTAAACCAAGCTTCAGGAAGGCCACTGTGGCAAAACCTTTGAGTGCAATAGCCTTCAGTTTCCATTTCTATAAATCTGTTGAATGGCTATGAACAGTTGCACATGGCTAAATTCAGAGTACAACAATGGTGGAACAGCTGGAAAGAGAATGGAGGATAAATCAATCAGCACTGGGCAATCTTGGATGGAAAAGTCAAACCATTGTATAAACTCCGATCTGCCACGCAGGCCTACATGTTTACTTTGACCAATGGGTAATATCTTTGAGATGAAGTTAATTTTACCCACAAAGTATACATTTCTATGGTACATACTGCTAGGATGAAAGGGTAGTTTTGAAAATGTTTACAGTGAGCAACATAGACCTCTATGTGTACCTTGTATGTGTGTTTTGGCTGCTCTTAATGAGACCCTATGCTTTTACATCACAAATTGAATACTCTGTTGCTGTGGTATCTGGAACCAACCTCAGAATCTACCAAGGGGGGGTGTCTTTGCTTGTGAGTAAATTTTGTTCTCAAATCATCTCCTGTCTGAGAGTGTACTTTAGCTGTGAAAGCAGACTACCCACTTCTAGAGATGGAATTTGAGAGTGGAAACATTGACGTAACAGCATAGAATCACTGGCATTTCAAACTTAATAGTAATATACATAAAATTAATTGAAAAGGAAAAACAGTGAATGTGTTTTGTTTTCAAAGAAAAGTACTGAAACTTTAAATCATGGAAAACTTTTAAGAGGCTAATAAATGGGAGTGATTCAATGAATGAGAGCATTCTTCTCCACTCCAGATTGCAGTTGGGATTGATATAAGGCCAAAATGAAAATATTAGGTTCTTTCAAGGGGAGAGAGCTGGTTTTCATTTAACTCTTTCTTTGATTATTGATTTTTTAAAACACCTTGTACAGTACTTAGCTGTGTATTTTTGATGCTCATCAGTTAATGCTCCATATTAATTAGATTTTTGGCAAGTAAGTTGAAAAGAATATTTCTGAGGAGTTTGCAGAGAGTAAGGAACCTTCTTGTCAGTGGGATAGAGCGTGAAGATGGAGTTTATCAAATAAGAATTTCATTATGCATACTTAAAGTTTTCTCAATAAGGTATTTTGTGCAACATTTTAGAATAAATGCGGGGACTACTGTCACCCAAACTAATCATTAGAAAGGAGGAGAATACTATATGGACAAACAAGCCTTGTTGTGAACATTATGTGCCAAGCTTTTCTCAAGAACTTTGTGCATTCAGCTCTTATCATCCATGTTTAGACCTTGGTGTTAAATGTATAACATTTAGAGGAGTACATGTATTTACAGATGTATCCAAATGTGTGCACATTCCACTCTACCCTTTAAAACCCGTTAGGTCCCTTAGGCACATTGCTCTTTTCCTACATTTATTGGGATTCCATTTAAACATACGACATATAGCATGTAAGAGGGTATAATTTTTATATGAAGCAGGTGCTCTGAAAGTAATGTTGCCTGGGGGAAGAAGGAAAGCAGATTCTCTAGCCTTCCATCCATGATCAGAGACCATTGCTGGCTCCTCTGTCAATGGGTTGGTGAAACTGCTTTGGGTTATAGTTTGAGCTTTAAAGGACCTATCCAAGATGTTGATAACATTGGATAGCTCTTTCTAAAATTCATACTAAAACCCAGAACAGGTTGATAATCTCATTGACTTAGAAATCACCAGCTGCTATTGTCCTTAGTAACTATTCCTGTACTACAAGAATTTTGACAGGAGATATGAATCCTCACTTTGTGAACTGGATGTGGCCTATCTGAAATATTTTTAGGAAGAGGAAGGGTTTACAGATGTTTAATAAATACATAAAATTACAATATTATTAAATGAACAATTAATCTGAATTTTGCTAGATTTTCTTATTATCATAGATCAGGGTTCATTTTATTTAATATTTTCGAAAGCCAGTTCTGCACAGACAAGGAGGTTCCTAACATGCAACCAAAAGCTTCACTTTAAAAATCTGTTGTACTCTTCTGGCTTTTTGTAGCCTGACATATTTCTCTTCCTGGAAACAGATGTTCCATTTGATATAAGTTACTTAGTATGAAGCCAATTAGATCTGTTTTTCTTGTTAGGAGTGACTCAGAAAACCGTAAGTAAACTTTTAATTTCAGTGCAACTGCACAATGCAATCTACAAAAGTCAGAAGCTTGCATGAAGTGAACACAGGAAAACTATTTCTCAAGTGTGGTGATAGGGAAGTGGTTTCTTTGGAAATTCAAGAGATATCAACTTTGTATATTCCCCACTCAGGATTACACAAACTTCAGTGATGAGATTACAGGATATAACTGAGTCTTTCCCAGAATACTGGGATTTTCCACCCAACGTCTGGCATAAAATAGACTAGAATTAAAGAATGATGAGCTCAGGAGTTGGTACTTGAATAGCAAAATGGCACTTCACACACTACACACACACTTCACTGTATTAGAGGTGGCAGTACCTTTCCCTTTTCACCAGGGGAAAACAAGCACATGCATATATAATGGTCAGCTCTCCACATTTGTGGTTTTGACTTTTGCAGATTTGATTATTCATGGATTATTTCCTGCCACCTCTGCTGCTGCCCTGTTCCCTTTTTAATAGGGACTGGAAACTTTGTGAGACTGAGAAACTGCAAACAAGGCTTGTACGTCCCTATTAAAAATGGTGTGGGGCAGCTGCGGAGGCGGCAGTAAGTCCTGCCAGCCACCCACTTCTGCCTCATGATGAAACCCTGACTCCTCCAAGGCATCATGGTGAGTTGAATCTAAAGATCACACTTTTTTTGTGTGTTAAATATGGTTTCGGGTGGGCCTAGAGTTATTATGGATTTTCTGCTTTTGCAGGGGTTCTGCACCTCTAACCCCAGGTAATGTTGATTTTTAAAAAAATCAGCATTTGACATCAGAAGTAGTATATTTAGGGGCTATGGGTTGTCTCTAAAATGATTAACACAAAAATTATATTGGATTCATTTGCAAATTGTAGTGCTTCCATACTTTAGCCCCTCTTCCCATATTTCATCAACCAATTTAAACATTTGTAAATTTAAAGGCAATATTTTTATGTAATGACAGACTGTTCGAGTTAATATAAAGTTTTTTATATTACATTTTTGGAATATGATATTCAAGGTTTCTTCTTTTTCCTTCTTTTTCCCCAAATTCAAGTGAGAGGTTATCAAAAGTAATTCCTTTCCTACAAACATGGCAGGAGATTTGCAACAGCTTTAAGGAGAAGGGCTGAAGAGAAGGCACATTGTAGGTTTGCCTAAGCACACTTTTATGATGCATCTCCCAATTCATAATCTCACATAATTCACATATTCAGGGTGTATAATGTGTGTAGTAATTAGCACCCAAGATGGAGTTCTCCTTGCACCCCACCTGGTTATTGGAAAGATGTCTTGTTGTATTACTATGAAGGTAAGAGCCAATGTGGTGTCATGGTTGGAATATGGGACTGTGGTTCTTAAGAAGAGAGTGTGGATCCCTGCTCAGCCATGGAAACCTACTGGGTTACATAGGGCAAGTCGCACTCTGTCAGAGGAAGGCAAAGGCAAACCCACTCTGAACAATTCTTTCCAAGAAAATCCCATGCTAGTGTCACCTTGGAGGTCATTATAAGTCAGAAATGACTTGAAGGCACAAAACAACATTACTATGATGATTACATGAAATATGACACAAGACTATTTGGGGCTTAAACTGGATTTTTAGTATTGTTCATAAGACATTTGTTTCCTTGGAATTATGTGACAAAAGAAAAGTCCAAAGTTGTACAACAGATATGGGCACATGAAATGTAAGAAGCATGGGAAGCTAGACATAGTAAAACAAGGAATGGATCATATAAACATTGCAATACTTTGGGGGGGGGGTAGGTAAGAGACAGGAATGGGACATTTTGAGTCAGATAATTAGACAGTGTTTTACTCAGGAAACAAAAATCCAAGTAGAAATGGGATAACATTAATAGTGAAGAGAGATGTCGCAAAAACAAGGGATATAATGCAAAGCCTCACTGAACAATGTGAAAACCCATCAATATAACCATAAACCAAGGGAAAATCCATCAATCTGACCATAAACCACGTTTAAGCTCCTATTACAGAGGAATAAGAAGACGAATTTAAAAGTGTTGTGCTGAGATCCAAGAGGAAATTGATCATACAACGAAACAAGACTTGTTGTTAATCATAGGTGATTGGAATGCAAAAGGAGGAAACAGAACAGAACCAAAGATTGTAGGAAAATTTGATCTAGGATCAAGAAATGAAGCAGGAGAGCGACTAACTGAATTTTGCAAGTCCAACAGTTTGTTCATCACAAACACATTCTTCAACCAATCCAAGAAGTAACTGTTTACATGGGCCTCACATGATGGCCAATATAGAAATCAAATTGACTTGCTATAATTGGAAGCAGAAGATAATGAAATGGCCAGTGAAGCTGTTGTAACATAGTCCCTGTCCAAAGTGACCAGATGTCCTCCTTTTCCAGGACACACCCTACATTTCAGCCTTCTGTCCAGGTCAGCAGGCTTTCCAAAATGTCTGCCATTTTAAGCATGACTAAGCAGCATGAATTTATATTTATATTAGTGGTTTTAGCTTTTATTTTCTAATGTCCTATATTTTTCTTGAATGTCCTACATTTTACAGTGCCTTTGCGGTTTTGACATCTGGTCACCCTGCACCCATCTCCAGTCTCATGTCTTGTTGCGGGATTCTGGACTAGGTGAAGCATCAATACACTTTAAACTAAAATTAAGTGAACTAATTATGCTAACTAAAAAATTAATTGAAGAGTATTTTAAACGAAACTGCACTTATTCTAAAGATAAAGATGTATCTAAATATAACTGCAAAACCAGGACATGATGAATTTTACGCACACAACTGGATTGGTCTGATGCTGCCTCTACCTCACATGGATTAGCTCAGTATTATAGGATAATGTTAATACGTATAGTATATTGACTTTAGACAAAACCATAGAAGCATGAGGACTTGCAAAGGACGTTAAACAAGAACAAAATAACTGTCTGACACAGATGGCTCATTATTCTTGGTAAATTTTTTTGGTCTGCTGGATGGCTAGATTAACAGGCAAAGGAGAAGTCAGGTCTCAGGAACTGGCTGCTAGACTTGTTACTGAAGAATGAAACAGACATGTTAGTTGGAAGGTATTTCCATAGATGTCCTCTGTCCTAGAAAAAAACCAAAATACTACAGGATGTCCAACCCACTTCCCCCATGCACTCTCCTTATCACTCCAATATTATTCCCCACCTCCCAGTCAGAACAGCTGAAGCAGCCACCTCAAGTGGTGGAACACAAAGGGAAATGAAGAATGCACCTCACATGCACTGGGTGCAACTCCTCTACTGCTCTTGAGTAGTTTGCTATGGAGATCCTATGGCAGCCAGAGAGTAGCTGGTTACACAATCTTGAGCAGGGCTTGGGCAGGCTCTGGAAAGCTGTGTCATCTTATTTTCTGCTGCGGTTAATGCCACAGCAAAAAATTATGTACAGATAGCAGGCAGATGTTGTCTACTGAAAACCGCACATTAATGCAGAAATGGGAAGGAATGAACATATGCATGACTGACACAGGCTAGAAATACACTGATCCAGTACTTCTTGCTTTTAGCATATTGGAGAGAGAGAGAGAGAGAGAGAGTTTCCTGCAAGAAATTAAAACAGTCCTTTGGAAAACAGAGTTGTGCTACTAAAAATCATACTGCACATACACTTCAGAATACTAATCACTTTTGGCATTCCAGCATCTGAGGGTAGCAAGTGCAGTGGTACCTCAAGTATACACTAGATAAGATAGAGGTATACTACTACCTCTTAATGAAGTAGATGTGTTTCCAGGCTTTACCTCTAACAGAAACCTTAGTAGGAGAGGTAGAAATAACAGGGATAAGGTTCCTATATCCCCCACACACAGAGACAAAAGAGCAGTACAACATGTTTCAGCAAACTTTTTATTCAAACCTTACATTATGCACATGTGAAATGAAACAACTAGGCCAGGCAGCCTTTGAATAAGCAAATGAAAATGTTTTGGCTCTTCAAGAGACTACTTGAGCTTCTTCAAAAATTGGGGTGATTTCCCCCCCTTGTGACAGCCTCCATTTTTCTTATGATTCCATTTTGGTGGCAAAACTTATAGCTCTATGCTTTTTCAATATGCCAGAGTACCTGGTGAGACAGGCACATCTGCTTTCCCCTTTTCCTTCTGTGTTGCTCTTCAGATGCTCAGTAAGTGATTCTGGATGCAGCTGCTGTTTACCTTGCCTGTTGTAAGCGCACACAGCTACAACAGGATCATCTAGAGTAGAATCTCATTATCCCCCAGGTCAAGGTTTATTGCAGCCCAACACCTAAAATCTGTTTTTCCCCAGGCCCCCTTCTTCATTCTCCCAATGCCAATACAGTACTGCAAAGCAAGCGAACAAACAAACAAAAAACCTCCAGCTAGATAGAGGACAAGTAAAAGAGGAGGCTGAGTTAGGCTCCTGAAAAAAAGGTTTTGTAAAAAGGAGCTTCTTTGTCAGAGGTTTTATTAAATGAGGTATGCCTGCATGCTAATATTTCAGAAGACTGTCAGCAGAAAAAGATCCTAACTCATTTTACTGTGTCATAAACTCTCTTGGGCTATAGTCCACATCATTAGATGTGTTAGTTAACATGTGTTTGTCTATGAAAATGCATGTTGTGCTAAATCTATTTATTGTTAGGGATTTTCAGAAGTTCAATCAAGCAGATGCTGGAGGCTTGAACAAAGCAAGTATTAGGTTTCAGTGCATTTATAAAGTAGAAAGCCATAAAAGCAAATTAAACACTTTGAAGAGGAAGGCAAAGGCAATGCTGTAGCCAACTACAGACAGTTAACGTTTGCTTTTCTCTTTCAGCTAATGATTTTTATGTTAATACCCTGATATTAGCCCCGCCAAAGGAAGTTCTTTACTGAAAATAAAGAGGGCTTCCTCAGGAAATTGTGGGTTATCTAGCAGTTCTTTATGTGCAAAACAAAATAGGAAAATTAACTATGCACAAAAGAAGTCTGAAGAGGCACTGTCTGATGTTTAGCCTTGTTCTCTGTGGCAACATTCCAGAAGGCAGTTTGGTGGAAAGTGCTAATGCTGTTTGATGGAGAAGTGGCTGCTAAGGTGGTATGATTTTCTGTCCCTGGGATCCTCTAGAGCCCCCATGGCTGCATGAATGGCCAAAAATGAACACACACATAAGCACACATGCAAAAATAAAATCAGAAATGGAAATTTTAAAAAATGTTAAACATTAAAAAGTGAATTGCTCTTCTTGAAGACTTTAAGATGAGGCAATTCATTTTAATTTCCAATTATTTGATTGTTACCCTGCGTTTTCCCTAAAATGAGACTCAAAATGGCACACAGAACAGCGTGAACCCTTTGTATCAGAGGGCTGGTGATTAGCGCATTTGAGTGCCCACGGATCATCACACCCTGCATTATTCAATAGTGGTGCCTGCACATGGTCAAGCTGATAAAGCCTCACACACTTCACTGTCACTGGATAATTGGGTGTGCATCCCTGGGGAGAACTGATGCAAAGGGTCCACTATATCAAAATAGCTAAAACAATACTGATTGCAAAGGTTTTTTAAAAACCATTAAACCAGAAATCCAATTAAAGTTTTGCTTTTATGACATTAATTTAAAATTACCACATAAAACTCATATTACATAAGCAACATCCCCACTTCCTATCCTTCTTCCTCAACCAGTAAAAGGCTGCAGGCCTGATACAATGAGGGGGCCAACAGGCACAGCTGACACTACTGATGCAGAACAGCTGAAGGTACAGCCATTTAAGGGCTGCATTGGCCTCTCCACCCTTGCCACTTCACCAAAGTCTTCTGTGCTGTCTATAGCTGCTGTGATTGCATTTTGCCTTGATAGCCTTGCTGTGTTTAGATCTTGGTCTGTGTCCTGATTCTATCTCTTGTCTCTGGCCCACTGGACACCTGGAATTCAGTCTGTTTTCAAACCTTGCCTCTGGCCCATTGGACTTTCTTAAATTCACTATCCATGGTCTTGGCCATAGTAGTCCACCTTGGAATCCAAGCCATCCATGCCTCAAACCCTGACAGTTTCTTGGAACCAGGGTGTATAGGCTTGATCTTTTTTTTTTTAAAACTTTTGCCAAAAATGCCAGGGTCCTTAGAGGGTAGCAATAATCAATATTTAATAGGAGAATTTTTTTAGTTATCCAGGCCCTTTGAGCAGCTTTAATTAAGCTAATAAAATTCTCCTATTAAATATTGATTATTGCTACCCTCTCAGGACCCTGGCATTTTTGGCAAAAGTTTTAAAAAATTAACTAGATAGAAGTGATATAAAAATCTGCTTGAGTGCCTGAAAAGATGCCACCTATACAGAACCATTACTATTCATGGGTCATGCTAGCTGCAAGTATTCTGCAACTTGCAGGCCAAAAAATAACTTTCCCAGGTTATGAGTTATCAGAGTATGCTATATTTGCCTGAATAAATCAGTATTATTTATTCTCCTGATATAGGGACTCAAGGCAGCTAACAACAACTTTAAAACTGTACAAACTGAAAACAACACAAAGGCATTAAAATGTAGGTACAAAGTTTTAAAAAGCAATTAAACCATTTTTACAAGTTAAAATAATTACACATTAAAAGTATTAAAGTGTATGTGATTCAAAAGATCCTGAGGTGGCAAGGAGAGAGAGCCCTAAAATTGTATGTTGTTTGTTGTTACCATTACCCATTTTATACATTATACCAAAGCAAGCCAAGAGTCAGGATGGTGTAGCAGTTTGCGCATTGGACTATGACTCTGGAGGAAACCCACTGGGTGAACTTGGGCAAGTCACACACTCTCAGACTCAGAGGATGGGAACTGCAAACACTCTCTGAAAAAAACTCATCAAGAAAACCTCATGATAGGTCCACCTTAGGGTTGCCATAAGCTGGAAATGGCTTGAAGGCACACAGCCACCACCAAGCAAGCCAATCCACAGGAAGTGAGGCAGGTTGCAGCAGCAGGTACCAATTGCTGCCGCTGCCTGAGACAACTCTCAGGATATTTTTCAGGGCTCCTGGGGTGTATTTTAAAGGCACATCACTTTAGCTGGAGGAAATAGGCAACTCGCCAAAGGCCAGCAGCAGCAACACAGTATTCAATTTGCTTTAAGAAAGTTTCCTACAAATAATTGTAAATCCATGATACATGGCTAAAAATGGCATGAGATAGAAATTACTACTTAATGGTAGAACAACGTCAGAGAAAAACCTGTTTTTACTCTGAAAGTAAAAGCAATTAGCCAAAACAAAACAAAAAAATCTCATGGGACCTGCAAGAGTAACAAGTATGCCACAAAGGAATTGGCTACTACAGAGGTCAGGGCTCCTGGACTATTAATATTTGTACACGGGAGTGGGGAGGATTTTAGCAACTGCCCAAAGAGCTGCACCTGCAAAAATTATGTTTTTTCCTCCACAACTAATTAAAATTGAGGAGCCCAGTCCTCCTTTGCAGCTGCTTGCCTGATCCCCTTACAAGTAAGAAATGTAAACCCAGGATGATGGATGAGTATATTTAAGCACCCACCTCTGGTAGGTGCCTCCCATTCTCAGCTACCAAAGAGGTGAATCATCAGGCAACAAGAATGAAAGGCATAAAGGGTGGCTATAGCAGATAGGGCCATGTTTTATACAACAGGTTTCTTTATCAATGTTGTCATGGATTATCCTGCAATAGCTTATCTTGTGTGCACGGAGGTTGGAAACTTGTAGGCACACAGCTGAGTTACTGTCTCCCACACAGATCTTCTGACGGTGCCTCACTTCTGACCTCTTCATCCCACCACATTCCTGCACTCTTCTGTGCTGTACATCTTGCAAAGTTAGCTTTGTTATCTAGAGGAAAATGTTTAGCATAGGAAGTAACCTGGTGTAATTCATGTTCAAATAAGGGGTGTTGTCCTGCAAGGAAGAAAGTGTAAAACTTTTGAGCAAGCTTTTGTTCAAACTCATTACACATTGAACTGAATGGAAAAAGTTTGTGTGTGTGTGTGTGTTTGTAAAATAATCCACATTGGTTGTTGCATGATTCCTTCTGAAAATCTGTGATTTTTTTAAAGGTTAAAATGAGCTCCAGGTGAAGAAATGCAGACAGAAGCAATGAACCACGAAGAGAGGGGAGGAAGAGACTAAAACAGCTATCACTATTTAAAACTGAGTCCAGATTGCTTGGTACTAGTGTATAAGGGAAGCTATTTAATCCCCATTCTTCATGGTTGGGATCTAGTAACCAAGTACTGAATGGATCTTTCAGTCTTATTATTTGATTCATGACATGTTACTTGCCATGAGACCAGTTCTACTATGAGGTAGGGTGATATGTCCAACTCAAGCAGCAGATTTTGCATGTCTTAAAGGGTGGGAAATAGTTAGTTACTGTGCCATTTTTGTGTTTCTATTGCCTGCGAGAGGTTTGGGGGGGGGGGGGAATTTCCAGTTCATGTCCTGAAACAACATGGTTACTTTTAGTGACTTTGTACCTTGATTTAGGTGGGTGCTCCTCTGCCCCAGGCAACAAAATCCTTTTGACTGACCCTGCTTTCTGGGCTAGTGCTGCGCATCTTTTGACATGGGAACACTGAACTTGGGGATGGCACAAAGTAGTAGTGGAGGATGGTGATGCAGTGGTACTGTGTATTACTAGCGTGCATAGCTTGAGAAAATTATTAAATTTTGGGGGGACTAAAACTGCCTGGATACACCTGCCACTTTGATCAATGAGTGTGACAGTCCTGGGATTTTGGGAGTTGTGGTACCAAAAAAATAAATCCTTTCTCCAAGTTCTGCTAATGAGTCCAACTAGAGGTACCTGTTTTCCCCTCTCCCCAGTGGGCTAATATGCTACACTGTTAATATGAAGATCTCAAATTTGGAGAGTACCAGGAAGAGTAATCCAACCTTGATAAGAAAAACACTGCTAGAGTATTCTCAACATATGAGCCCATCTCTCTCACCATCTGTCTAGGACTACAGGGAGTGTTGAAAAGAGAACACTGAGAAGAATGGTGAAACCCTGAACATGCAAAAGGAAGCCTATTCTAGGAAGCCCTTTGGCGGATTTAAGTGTAAGTGGTTCAGCACTGGATTGGGCTGCACAGTTGCAATTCTACATAAATTTACTTTGTTAAGAGTCACTCTCCTTTAAATCAGTGCTGGACTGGGCTTATGTAAGCATACAAAGGACTTGTATGTAAAAAAAAATGATAAAATTAAATTGAACAGAACATGTTTATTATCAGATTGCATTATGTTATTGTTGTTGGTATTATTGCTGTTTCTAATTAATACATTAATTACACTAATTAATACATTCTAATTAATATTGGAGTAAGCAATACTATATAGTGATGCTATATATGGTATTGTTTACTCTATACAATTTTGTCAACAGGACTGAGCAAACAGACTAATGTTTTACATCCTTTCCAGATAACAACAGAGGAAATCATATTCTATTATTAGTGGTATAGTTGTCACTAACCCAGATCCAGTGCCAGTGGTAAAATATCTCCTCCTGACATTATGCAGGAAGGGTACAGTATGGTACAAGCACAGCCTCTAATAATTTAAAAGTATGGATTTGGATTTTAAAATGTGATGCATTTTAAAGTCCTATTCATCTTGGGAAACACTATATGTCCTACAAAGGAAGTTGAAAGGGGACAGAATCAGAACTTTTAAATTACAGCTCCCAGAATCCCTTGGGCATTGGGATTATGCCCCCCTCCTCTCTGGCTGTGTACATGGAGCTGCATGATCAGCTCCAAGAAGCCTCTCTGATGTGCCAATGGAAAACTCTTGCCAACAGGTTCCATATATGTGACCTCTGTATGAACTGTGCAAGTCCACAGTTACAACTGGTGCACAAACTGAGAAATAGGGTCCTACTCAGTAACAAAATACTGCATTTAAACCACAATGTAAAACTGCAAACATAACACTTTGCAGTGGCAGTTGCACCATTATAATTTTTAAAAAGAAAAAAGAGGCAGTTTAGAAAAGAAGGAATGCTTGATTAGCAAAGAGATACACTTGAAGAAACAGCCAACAAACCAAACGAGGCCCAGACTTTGTTGCTGTTAGAGAGAGCATCTTCTGAGTAAAGTTCTGCTCTGCTTGGTGGAAGGCTGGGAAGGTGACATCACCAGACCCAATTAGATCCCCTCCCACTGTTTTATAAACTGGTCTGAAATGACCTTTCAGAATGTGAAGGGCAAGTGCAGCTGAGAACTGACAAAAATTGGCACCTCCTCCTCTACAAGAATGCTTTTAGATCAAGGCATAGTGTGATCCTCCAGATGATGAAATGCACATGCTCAGGTTTCCTCATCATAGACTCTGCTGCCCACATTGCCTATGTAAGAGAGGAGAAACATCTGTAAACAGCAGCCCACCTATTCCTGGAAGGTGAAGTCCAGATCAAACTCTTTATGTATAAGAGGGCTTGCTTTTGTATAAAGTGTTCATATTTCTTTTTGAACATAATTTTTGGGCTGAACTTTACTAGAAAGTAATTAGTGTGTGTTATGCTGTACCTAGATATTAAAAAAAGAAATAATGAGCAAACACCTTAAATGTCATATTATTTTTAAGCCTATTTTATTTGAACAAAGCATTTTCTTCTCTTACAGATGTTTTTAACAATCACTGTTTAATACTTGAGTCCCAATTGCTAGTCTTAGAGAAAATCCATGGAAGCAATTGGATTTATACAAGTGTTGACCTTCCACTCAGCAACTGATTCAATAGATCTATTCTAGCTGGGACTAACAATTGGATTTAGATCTTGAAAGGCGGTAACTTCAACACAAGTTCTAATATTAGGAGCACTGGTGACACAGTGGTTAAATGCCTGTACTGCAGCCAACCACTCACAATAGCAACCAAGGGCTCATGCTCAACTCAGTCTGGCATTCTTCCGAGGATGTTGCTAAAATGAGTATGCAGCTTGTTGGGAGCAATTAGCTTACACTTTGTAAATTGCTTAGGGAGTGCTTAAATGCACTGATAAGTAGAATATAAATGTATCGTACTTGCTATTGCTAAATTTGACAAGGGAAAAATAGATGATTTGTTTTATATAACAAATTATCCATTCAACGTTATGCCATGCACAGCCTAACTGTATGTACAGTTTAAGTGTGCACTGAAAAGAAAGAGCTTAAAAGCAGCTAACTCTGCACACTTATTAGAAATTAAGCCCCAGTCATCTGAGACTTATCTCTGGTAAACATACACTGACTCAAGGTATAGAAACAATTTCTGTTTTAGAAATTGTTTGTTCTGCATACAACAACATGCATAGAAAATAGGATTACCTATGTTTAGCTATCACCTGTATTTGTAGCCTTTAGAACAGCTATTGCAGTTGATACGATGTATCAATGGGTACCAAAAGATTTAACAATTAATATCTATGCATTAATCTGCTGATAAAGGCATTTGATAAGCTACTTTTTTGCTTCTTTGAGGACCTTTACAGACCAACCTGAAAGGCCGGCCTGGGGGCAGAGTCGGGGTACAGTGTCCTGATGACCCATGCCTGACTCTGCCCTGCCAGAGTGCCCTGATGCCATGTGCCACTTCAGACAGAGCGCGGCATCATGGCATGCCTCCAGCACTGTGTCCAAATGACACTGTGCCAAAGGGGCACCATATAGCCTCACCATGGCAGCTATGGCGCCCTTTCGAGCACAAAAAGGAGCTGCTTTTTGCGCCCTTGAAAGGCAGGATCGAGGCCATGGTGTGAGGTTGACACGGCTCTGATCTGGTGCAAAAAGGGGTGGCTGCAGGGCACCACTTCAGGGCCATCTCTCGAGCCCCTTAATCAACTGGCAGTCTTAGTTGAACAGTTCAGAACAGAGTTAGCATCACTGATTATCTACCCCAAATATATAACTGGATAGTGGTTAAAATGTTTAGCAAAAAAAAAAAAAGTCTAAAAGTCATTCACTTCTCCAATTGCTTTCCACCAAACAAACATGTTGAGACTGTAAGTATTCATTACACCCAGCAAAGCTGCCAGACCCATTTGCTCATCCAAAGACAGAGAATACTGTAACAGTTAATACCAATACAGTTGACATTACACATGCCATTTCAACTATGTCATTATAGCACTATGATTCTACTTTAATTGTCATGGCCACATTCTATGGAATCATGGGATTTGTGTAGTCAGGTGCACTTAGAGCTCTCAACCAGAGCACTCTAGTGACTCAACAGACTACAAGCATCAGGTTTCTATAGCATGCTAGCCATAGCAATTAAAGTGGAATCATACTACTATAATTGTGTAGTATGAAAGGGCCGCAGGCCCCATAATAAACATTTTAGTAAACACAAACAACTTCTACATTGCTACTCCAGAACAGAGCTCTATGAACATACCAATGCACATATCAGGCTCTTGTGACCATCCATTTGGAGAGGGAGAAGTAGCCCTAAACACACAAAAGGATGCAGATGCCCTCACTAGTATCCTCTCTTCCATGGAATAAAGATGGTTCTGTAGGCAGAACATCCCCATGAGTTGTTTGTTCTCTTGGGGTCACAAAAAGCAGTAGAATAAGGTGCGGGTCCAATTCTGTAGGCTATATTTC
>NC_056523.1:246947057-247048276 GCF_019175285.1 Sceloporus undulatus
AGAGGAGGGTAATGGCAAAACCACCTCTGAGTATTTCTTGCCTAAGTGAAGAAGAAGAAGAAGAAGAAGAAGAAGAAGAAGAAGAAGAAGAAGAAGAAGAAGAGCATGTGAAATTCATGGAGTCACCCTAAGTCAAAAGGAGATTTGAAGGCCCACCCACACACAAAATCTGCTATGTACCAAGTAAGATTCGAAGGTAGGAATCTTGCACCATCCCCTCATATGAATATTTTAACCTGAAATAGCATTATTTCTAAATCAGTGCCACCTTTGAAGATCAATACCAATTCATTTATGAGCTTTAGTAACAGATTTAATTTTGTAAAAACATCAGGTCTTTTCAGATGGTCGAAGCATATTATATGTAGGAATTAAATAATGTGCAAGTGAAGAATTTTTCCTTCAGTGACGCTTTGGGGACAAATTCATATGACTATTTTGGAGGCAGAAGTGTCACCACAAGATACATTTTCCTTTTTTAAAACCTGTACTATACAAGAATATTGTGAATAGGCACTGTATGCTGCAAATAATCAGTGTTTTTTTCCTTACATTTTACATTTAGCATGCATAACTATTTTTTTAGATACTTAGGCATGAGTATCCAGCTATATTTAGGATAAGGGCAAAAGACAATTGAGGGGGGGGTGCACATCCTGAATATCTCCCATGGATATGAGTTTATGGTGTTGGGTACACTGAGAAATTCAGACTGCTGAATGTCTTCAGAAGACCCAGGGTCCTAGGCAATCCACTTCTCAAAATACCGAATAATGGGGGAGAAGCACATTTAGACCATTTTCAAGTCTCCCATGTCTCACACATCCACTTGTTTCCAAATCAGAAGTAATCAGAGGGTCAAGTCTAGTTGGGGGGGGGGGATGAGGCTATTTCAGACCCAGGAAAGTTCAAAGGGCACCAAATAATCTTTAATGGGAGAACTGTAACTCCCCTCCTGAAAATTCTGTGGGCATGGTTCTCTTTTTTCCACTAATGGTAAGTCTATGATCTTAAAGGTGGCATCTTTCAAGATGTGCATGGAACTCCATGCTTACATTAATGAAGAGCCCCTCCAGATAAGAAATAAGTCTCTGGAAGTCCCATTTTGCTTCTGTAAAAAGCTATTTTATTTTTGAGATCTCCATGTTTTCTTAAGAGTATTTCCTGGGGACTCCTGTCATTACAAAGGACTTTTCATTTCTACTTCCCTGGTCACTTACCCAGTGTTTTTTGAAATGACATGCATCTTTACTAGGCTGTATCCTAAAACTAAAGATGGCTGCAGCAGATAATATTATAATATTATCCTAGTGTTTACTTAGTGTGATATTGCTCGAGCACTTCAGCAATTCAACTATACATCCTGAATAATAGCAAAGAAGGCTCAACAAAAATTGGTCAAAATCAGTTTCTGAAATGTTGCATGAATGGCACATTAGCAGTAGTAGAAGGAAGAGGAGGAACATAAGGAAAGGAGAAAGAAGAAAACCCAGGATATATCAAAATATAGTTTGGATGCTAACCAATGAATACACAAGGAAAATAAAACAACACAAAGAATGGAAACTCTTGATATGTCCAGAGATTTTTCCCCCTCTTCTGGATGAGCCCTTAGTATCACACTTAGTGCAAAAATTGTCAACAAAACAAAACAAATGAACATGGTGCTACAGCCTTCCAAAATGTCACAATAAATTTTACATCTTAAAATAAGCAATGGCAACTTTTGTTCTGACAAAGGATTCAACAGATGGCAACTGGAGAAAGGCTAAAACAAATATGTGATAGTAAAAATGGAACAGGATGCCATTCTTAAGAACTGGTAACACATGGCTTTTATTGTTTGTTTTTCTACCAAGAGCTAATATTCAGTCTGTATAAAGACATGCACAATTTGAATGCTGAACTCATTGGAAAAGCACACCAGGGGGGAATTCCCATTGGAAGGATGACTCGATTTCTGATTCAGCTTGGCTACGTGTCAGAAATCGATCCCAAAACGAGTGTTTTGTACATATATGCTGCCATCTCTTCAGGGCTGATCTAAGAGAAACTTACCCAATTTGCAGCAGAAAACAGCCATGCGTGGCACTGAGTGACTAATCCTGTTGTATAATGTCATTAACACCTCTGTTCCCCAAACCCTTCTTCCTGGAATCGTTGTTGTTAAAGAAATTTGGGTGTTGAGGGTGGGGATTGAAATATAAATAAGATGCAGAGTAAATATTTGAATATCTAAATATTCATGCTGTGCTTTTAAAATATTTTAATAGTCTACTTGAAACATGGGAGAGGGGAAAAACTGACTGATGAATTAGCATTCGATTTGCCACTGTGCCTGTCAAATGGGCTGCTAAAATGAGGGAAAGCTGGATTATAGATGAAAAGTAGAAGAAAACCAGGAAGCCAAGAGGTGCCTGTCTGCATACGGTCTAATTTAAGCAACGGCAAGAGAAAAATCACTAGAAGCAAGAACCAGTAAGCAGAAACCATTTCCTTTAATACAATATATAGTTGACAGATATGCTGCAAAAGAAAAAAAAATCCCCAACATTCCAATAAAAACAATTCCTTGCCTTGCAGGAACAGCCTAAACTTTCTGATTGTCCAAGATGGGAAGTGAAGTATTCCCTCCCACATTGCACCATAGTGATGGTAACACCACCACTAGATATTCAGGCTCTACAAAGCAATCTTTTCACTAAGTTCCTAGTACTGAGAGTCCTGCGGACAAATCGTTATGGAAGGAGTTACTAGGAAAGGCACCCCTGATTTGCCTAGCCACTCTTCCCATAAAGTGTAGCTCCAAAGACACCTCAGAGCCAAACATTTACTGTATATCATTCTGCAAAAGTGATGGGGAGGAGGGAGACAGGGAATTTCTGGATTCAGACACAGTGCTGCCCAAGGTAACAGCATCACTCCTCATCTGAGGAAGCAGACCAAGTCTACAAAAGCTTATTCTACAACTTCTTTCACACAGTTAGTCCCAAATATGCTACAAGATCCTTTTGCATACTGGGCATCTCTCCTGTTCATGAGCCAGCCCTGTTGTCTTCATTTCTTTCAATAAACCATATTCAGTCTTAGTTTTCTGTGAGGTTTTCAACTCCACATATTCAGTCTGTTTGTGTTTTTTCTTTAAATCCAACCTATTTGAACTATTGGATTGGATGCAGAGATTTCCTTCCTCTGCCAGAAAGTGCTTCCTCCATTGGGAAAAAAAATCAGTTAAGAAGAATCCCCAACTATATCTGGGGTAGTAATCTTTAGTGTTCCAGATGTTTAGAGCTACAAATGCCAGCATTCCTTAGCACTGATTATGTTGGCTGTAGCATCAAGAAGTAAAAGTCCAAAGCAACTGGAGGGCAAAAGAATACCCATCTCAAACACAGAAAAGGAAAATTCCAAGTGTTCTGTTTAGATCGCAAGCTCTAGTACAGGATCAAGATGAACAAACTAAGGAGTTTATTGCATGATCTTTTCAAGCCTCCCGGGCTGGAGCCGGGATGCAGGATCAATGTGGGGATTATCCTTGCTAAATCACCAGCTAATTGCCACCCATCATCAGCCCAGGTCCAAATCGGGTCCCAGCTGTGCTCTGCCAGCACTTTTTCAAGGTCAGAAGCTTTCTGGCTTCTAAAAAGTGCAGGTGGAGCACGGCTGGGACCTGGGTTGATGGCAGGTGACAATTAGGCAGAGATTTAGCATGCAATAATCCCTGCCTCCATCCTGTGTCCCAGCCCTAGCCCGTGAGGCTTGAAACGCTTTTAAAATTCATGCGATAAGCACCCAAGACAGAAATAATGGAGTTGAAAGGATGCAGTTATGTAGTTAAGAGCCGATGCATAAATTCCATGGATCAATAATCCAGGATAAAATTGGTGTGTGTATCTAGGTTGATAAAATTTAATGTGCACAGTAGGCAGATTTTTTCCCCTCTGGAAAAGCCATAAGCAGACAGATTTTATATTCCTCGGTATGTCTGGACACATCCACACAACTACAGTAGTCCAGATAAAAAATGCTTCTACCCTCCATATGGGAAAAATACTTTAAAATATTCAAAACAATATATATAGTTGTTCAGCAGTTATGGCTTGGATAATGTACTGCAGAAGACTGAAAACTTGTGTATTGTGATATGTGCATGGAAAGAATGGCAACCATAAGCCTGTACATTACTACTCCTGTTGTACATAATAGCTACTGATGGTTGATGGTTTATGATGGTTAATAATAATAACAGCTTCAGATGCCATTGATTTATACCTAAATCTACTTGAAACTAGATTTATACAGCAGAATGGTAACGACTGGTGACTTATTAAATTTATTATGCTTCATTGTTAAGTCTATTACCATCACAATTTTTGATTAAATGAGACATATACAACTCATAGTAATCTATATCTGGTCTGTCCAATGGACACATTAGTCACCACCATTTGAAAATCAAGAAATGTGTTTCAGAATGTGTATGACTTTCTACTTAATAAAGGGATGGGTGTTTTTCTATCACTGCCTTGTTCTATAACTAGCAACAGATGTTGATCTGATGCTTAGTTGGTGGTGGCAATTGGTACAGAAATTAAATTAAAGCAGAGCTTTTGTTTCTCCTTGCACAGATGTTTCAAAATACCAGCTGGTCCTCTTACCACATGTTTTATATATTTAGACTCTTTTCAGTTTCTGTTCGCATTGCTGTGGGTGCATGATTTCATGCTTCCTTGTAATGGATGGAAGCTTGGATAGAAGCTTCCTGAAATTTCTGTTTTCACGGTTATGGACGCATCCACACAACTATGAAAAAAAAAACATCCTCTGTCTTATTCATGGCAGAGTAATCTCAAGGGTGGTCCTGCACAGTGTCTGCAATTTAGGCACAGTGATAGGAAAGAAATGCAAACAATGAATGACAAACAATGATGACAACCCCAAGATCGGTGAAATATTAATGGTGCCCCACAAGTGGTGAAGATGTTCCTTTCCCTTCAATAAATATTCTTCCTTCAGATAGAAAAGAAAGGAGCAATCTGTTTCTCCTTGCATGCATATCAGGATCCCTTTGATACACACTAGAAGACTGAAGCACATATGTAAAACATCTCTTGTTCAGCTAGGCACAGAAATTTTAATATACTGAAGACAAAATGGAACTATTCCACCCATTAGTGGAATTAATCAAGCCTGCCAAATCATGGGGGAGGCACATTAATAGCAAAACAATCTGGAATTGAAAAATGCACAATGAAAGCTATTTCCTTATTGCAGGTAACACTTCTGAAGACAAGATTACACAAAGCCACAATCCACATGTCGTTCTCTGTCTGGTAGCAGCAGAAATAGAGCCTCCTTCCTTCCTCTTTACCTGCAAAAGCACTGAATGGCACTGGGAGATCAGAAAACATAGCTTGCAATCTACCAAGAATGGTTTCTTGCACAAATAGGCCTCATGGTAATGAATGAGATTTGCGAACAAGAAGATCATGGGGGATAGTGTAGAACTTGAGAAACCAAAATGTCCCCATCCTCAAGGCTCAGGCACATCGAACAGAGGAAATGTCTCTTCTTTAGGTTGCCAAGAAAATTAGGAATTTCCTTTCAGCTTCATGTCGACACTTCAAAGAAAGAAAAAAAAGCGTTCAGTACAGTGAATATTTATTGCTATCATGTGCAACCAGGATCTCCTCTAAAGAGCACAGGGCAGCATGCACTCATTGATGCCCTGAGCAGTGTTCTATCTGGCTCCTATTGGACTTTCTTAAGTTTAAAAACTCAAGTCATCTCCAAAATTTGCTAGCCATTTTTTGTATTCCATTAGTGTGCTTTTCATCCTGTGCACTCTTTCTTATGTATGGCCCAATCATCCCAGGGGCTGATTGTAGTGCTGTCATTTGAGTCATCTCTTCCCTTCAGTCTCTCAGTACAAGCAAGCATGCAATCAAACAGAAATGAAACATGCAGAGTGTGATACTCTTATCTAAGCCCTCAGACAGAATCGTGATGGCTACTGTATGTTTTAAGAAAAATTCCAACATCAACTTTGTACACATCATGGCAAGAATGGGTACAATGAGTTTGTTTCAGTTGCAAATATGAGCATATAAAAACAGATTTTATTTATATATATATATGTTGAGAAATATTTTAAAAACAGTATAGCAGCAAAGGAATAAACTATGTGAACAATAGTCACAATATCATTTTTATTTTTTAGTAACATTACAATCATGAGCCTCCCTGGGGGTTCTTGTCTCTTGCATAAGAGCAAGACAAGAAGTGCTTGTTTGTTGTCAAGTCTTCCATAATTTAAACAAAAATATGTCTACACAAAACAGCTTGCTTTTGCCTCATGAAGCAAAGAATATAGAGACAGCAAACATAGAAGACCTAGACTTTTTATGGCGAGGACTTGATTAATTAAAGACTGACTGATTAAAAAAATAGTTTTGTGTTCTTAACTACTGCAACTATTATAGTTTTATGCAATTGTGCAATTCCAGTATTTGAACAAAATCCATTCTCATCAACATGGGAATTCTTGCAAATAAAAGCAAGAAATATCTTACCATCTCACAAGAAAAGTATGCCATTTTTAGAAAAGCAACAGTTTATAGTCCTAGCATTATATTCCAACTCCTTTCTGCTAATGGCAGCATGGACAATGTTGGGGATGATGTAATTTGTAGTGCAAAATATCTGGAGGGCCGCCATTTCCACAGCATGGCATAAACATTTAATTATTACATTACTGACAGTCTAGTGCAAGATTGCACAATTTATAGCTCCAGAGCTAAAAACAGCTTAAAGACTGGTGCACGTACTTTTCTTCTACACACATGCTTTTTGATCTAGAAGATGAAATTCAAAACATAAAAATACTTCTGGTTTTGATGAAAGCATGTTCTATTTGCTTTCCAGACCACAAAATAGAGGCAAATGAAACCAGCTGGATGAAAGGTTTTGGAAAGAATATAAAAGGGTGAGGGGACAAACAAACAAAAATGGGCTGGGTAGACTCCAGAAGGATATAACAACAATGATACTTATCAGTGCAAAACTGCAAAATCAGGTCCATTTTGTTTAACTGTTGATTAACGTGTATGGACTAAAACATTCATCTTATTAGCTTGATGTTAGGGAACCTTTAAGATGTGTGGGTAGAACACACTACTTAATGTGTACCACTGCATTGTGATAGCAAATTGGACAGCCACAGTAAAAATTAGTAGCTTTTCACCGAACAAGACCTGAGCCTCAGCCTAAAAAGGAGCTTATAAAAAGGTGGATGTGGAAAAGACTACCTGGAGTTTACCCAGTTTGTTAGTGTCTCTTGCACTGCATGCTCATGCAGTAATAATCCTATACAATGGCATCTTTAATAGTAAATTCTTACTCCTCCTGGACTGAAGTTATTTCTTGCTCATTAGAAAGACAGCTCGCTCTGAAGGAAAAATGAAAAGCAGTAAACTCTTGCTCTTTTTCTCTCTCATGTTCTTATTCAGTGTCTGGAGACATAACTCATTTACTTTTAAAGCATAACAAATGCACTGCAGGATAAGCTTTCATGGGTCAAACATACTTCATTAGATGCATGAAGCCTTCATCTAACTGGGTAGGTAATTAGGTATACATACCATTGTTACAGAGAAAAGAAGAAAGGCTCCCCAAGGCCCAGAAAAGCAGATGTTGCAAAAATATATTAGCTTTTAAAGGTACCACAAAACTCTTTATAGTTTATAGCAAGAGTCTCACATTTTTCTGGACACTTTCAGTTCCTCAAATATGATGAAAAACAGTTTTCTGTTTTAAATATATTAACAACTGAGTTCTAAAGACTGTTGCCTTGGAGTAAGTCTCATTCTGCTCAAAAGGACTTACTTTTGTGGCATGTACATAGGATCAAATTATGAGACAAGCATGTTTATGCAACTGCATCTTTAGAAGAGGGTGGAAAATATGTTTCATATACAAAGGTTCTGTACACTGTAAATGGGATAACTTCATGTCTACATCTCTTTGGGTCACTACTGCTGTACCCATACTAGCCGCCACCATCACCACTAGATATAATATAGCTACAAGGCACAGAGGTAGAATATATCTTATTAGATTGAAAGGGGAAAACCATAGGGCAAGATGACTTTATGACATCATAACACCCTCCACCTAACATGGAGATGACTGGGTTGATGTAGTCTATCAAATCTTGTATGTGGCCATCATCTGTTGCACTGGGAGTGCAGAGCGTACACTTTGCTCTAATCGAATTCCTAAAATGCTACCAAAGCTAATATGGCACAAAGTCATTGTAGGTAAATTCAAATTGGTTACAACTTTTGTAACTGAGTACTAGAATTCAATATTGTACTAGATGTACAGCATAGAAATAGCTATTATAATTCACAAAATGTCCGTAGTAGTATCACAAGTGGACCTCCAAGGAAGCAAAGGTTATTTTTTAGGATTGCTAAAGCTCATGCAATTGTTTTGACAGCCAAAGCACAGCCAAACCCCTTCTTCCACTGTAAAACTATTTTTAGTTTTTGTTTTCAATGTCATTATTTAATGATCTTCCTGACAGCATACACTATTGTATGTATCTATCTATCTATCTATCTATCTATCTATCTATCTATCTATCTATCTAAGACTAGTTATGACAAAAGGAAGTCCAGGGGCCCAGTGGGATTATATTCTTTGGGTAGTTCCAGACATTTGTTAAGAGTATGTCAACAAGATCATCTGGTTTTCCAGAAAATCTCTGAACCTTACCGCACAGGGGCTCCACGGAACAGAAGGAGGCCGAGAACAAGTGGGGAACAAGTTCAGAACAGTTCTCAAAAATCACCTCCTCTGGATTGGGAATGGAAGGGAAGGGAACAGAATGAGTGAGAGACTTCCTGTGCGCAGTAAAAGGCATTCCCCACTTGTTCCGTTCCCTTCCCAGCTCCTTTTGGACCGTTCTCATCCCGTGCCTGGAAATCTGTGCGGTAAGGTCCTCTATTTTCAGTTTGCCAGATGTTGCATAAGAGTCCAGTTTAGCTACTTAAATCATTCTAAGCATGTTTGTTTTCATAAAAGTCAGCAATAAATCCTTTTAAAAAGATAAACCATTTTAAGTAAAAAGTCAGCAAAGTGGATCGTTTAAAGAAAACCTCAGAAGATGTCAGTAGAACACATACAATTAGGAGGTAAGTTTCACAGAAATCAATTGGACCTCTTTTCCATGTGTTTAGCTGTGATACCATGTTGTTGGAATTATCAATTACTGAGGAAATGTCAAATTGAACTGCTTCATGTTAAAAAAATTTAATGTATTTTTATGGCCCACGGAATCAATCTGGCACTCCATGAAATGCCAAGACTCAGGATCAGGGTTTTAGTTGACAAACAGCTGTATTGGGTTTTTGGATTGTCAAAGCATGCAAACTATGTAAATTATGGCTCTAAAATATTATATCTTTGCTATAATGATGAAGACTCCATGGATCTTATCAACAGTGTGATGTATCTACAATTTAATACAGTTTGACGGTGTTCTCTGTTTGAACTGCAGCTCCCAAAATTCCTGAGCCAATGTGGCTACAGAGGTTTGGTTTTGTTTTTTAAAGAATTCTTCCAAGCTTTGATCTTATTAAGCTGCAACCACATACAGGTACTGCATATTTTGAGGGACAGTTAAGAAGTGTATTTCTCAGTAGACAGGGATAAATTATTTTCCTTCCAGTGAGTAGAGAAATATAATGCCATTGATTACCAGAATGCTGTCTTACTTTGCTGATGCTTCTCTCAGCTCTTCATCCAGTCTGCAAGAGTAAAAGTTTTTGATGTTTCAGGGGTGGGCAGGAAGAAGCAGCAAGCAGAGCATAAGACAAATGCAAGAGGAAAGCAGAGCAAAGATCAAGCAAGGTACAAAAGAGTAAATATCATTTCTTTCACTTTCTCCCCTCTTCTCTCCAAATTTGGCTTATCAGGGGACAGGCATGTAAAGCTGTAGCAAGGGTCTGGGCATGCATGCTTTACAAAGCTGGCAAGAGTGCTTTGACTAAATAAGCTGAAGTTAGGTGTAGATCAAGTCACAATAAGTTTATTTCCAGTTTAGCAGACAGGCTACAGAGCTTGGAGAAACTGCATTTTTGGACTACAACTCCCTGAATCCTCAGTTAACGTGGCCACTGGACATGCAGGCTGGGTACTTTGAGGATTATACTCCAAAAAGTAACTTTTCTCAGCTCTTTATGAACATATAGCTGTACTAGTCTTTTTCAGTATTTTAAAAAAAGGGGAGGGACATAACTGTGACAGTTATTTAAAAAAATATTTTAGCACAGTTGTGAACTACAGTTGAGGAACTGTGTCATTTCCTCAGTGACACAGATGGTGTACAACATTCAAGCCTCAGTATTACAAGCACAGCTACACAGTTTCAGGGATAGATGTGAGATGAGACAGAGACAGAGACAAGGCAGCTGCCCAACTCACCTGGCCAGTCATGTTGCTGCTGGGGGGGCGGGGGGGAGGCCACTGGCCAAGGGAGCCTCCAGGCCCGGCAGCCCAGCATGCCTCTCTCCGGCATGGCCAGGCTCCCATTGGATGGGGGGGAGACGGAAGGGGAGGCACCTGCCTGGTGCCGAGACTACAATTCCCAGAGGGTGCTGTGGTATGAAGTGCCTCTCTATTGGCTGGTGTCACAGGCATTGGCACCTGTGATTGCTTGAGAGGGTCAGAAGGGGTGGAACTTCCACCCTTTCTGGCTCCTGATTGCCTCACAGGCCTATTTAAGGCCACCCTCTTATTGGGTTCAAGGGAGCTATGCTGTTGCAACTTTCTGGGCACGGTAGCATAGGTCTTTGATCTGGTCTGCGTGGTTTCCAGAGCTGCGTAACACTGGATCGGGAGTCCAAAGGGACCTGGGATACTGGGAGCATTACGGCTTTGCCACTGCATGGGCAACACTGATTCAGCATCCCCCAGTGAGAAGGGTAGAGATCTGTACATGTGATCAGCTGGTTACCAGAGATGCAAATGGGCAATTAACCAGTTACCCCTTTGTCATCCCAAAACTCGGCCATGACCAAGCATAATGGTTCATCATCATTATCAGATTGGTCAATGGCAGATCCAGGCCTCATACATTTCACCTGTTGTCAGTAAAGTTTTGGCCTTTTCCTTCCAATTGGGCTTAGTGTGGTCTTTCTTGCTGGCAGATGACAATTGTAAGACTGGTCATAAAACCTTGAAAGGGCTGGTTTAGAATAAACATATTGGCATCTGTAATGTAAAATACAGGTCTGCTAGGTTGCTAATTGACCTGGAAGAAAGAAAATTCTATTGAAGGCAGAGGGTTTTTCTTGAAGAAGAAAAAAATTATTGTATTCACAGCTTGAATGAAAAGCATCCTATTAATATATGTATTGTGCCAAGAAGCCCATTATTGCTGTCCAGTTCTCTGATCAAAGGCTGGAAATAGTGAATGTATACCAATTTAGCTGTTTTCCCTCATATTTTTCCTCTTGAAATTCCTTATTTCACCACAACCACTTTGAGATCAGTTAAAGAGTGTCCTGGGAGACTGAAGCGCTCTTGCATTAGTGGTTGTATATTGCCATTTCTGATGTCCATTTATTCTTTTGCATAAGGCTTGCCAGTTCTACTTATGTAAAATAGAGAAAGCCATTCCCAAACTCTGCATGAATTCAGAGACTTGAATATTGTGTTCCATCAGTGCCTTTGGAAAAGTGAATTTTTATGCATGAAAGTTCATGCTAAAATAAACATGTAAATTTTAAAAATGACATAACACTACTATCCCCCCCCCTTTTTTTTTTCCTCAAAGGTATTTCCAGCTATAAATAAAACTGATCTCAGTAGCCCAGAAGTGGAGTTTCAATGCAAAAAACTATAGGGTATGAGATTTCTAGCTGCTGGAATCCTGAAACAAAAGATTTCTCATACATCTTCACTCTTTTAGAAACATCAGCATAAGCTGCAGCAGAGTAAGAGTATTACCTTACTCTCCTCTGAAAAGACCTGTCTTCATCATACCTTGCAAGATAAAAGTAAGTGAACGACAAAACATATGAGGTCAAATAATATATCCAGTTGTTGTATTTATCCAGATGTTCACTTCTCCATCCAACTTATCAAGAAACCTTATTCTCAATGTCAAGTGGTTTTAACACAAAGTTGTAACTGATAACCTGCGGCAATATGGAATGTCCTTTTTGCTGTTTTCTCCATGACAGCTTTGAAAATCAGAGAATGACTGGTCCAAACGAATGAAAGACAAGGAAATCATTTGTATCCTAAAGAGGCATTTTGTTTGCTTTAAAGTCTCTGCTGAATTATACACTTCGACCAGCAGGAGAGAAATTTGCTGGACCAGCAGAGACTTACACAAAAGGAAGATTTTATGTATGCAGCTGAAGTGAATGCAGAAATATATTAACATATACATTTGCATCCACACAGTTATGCTCAGCTAGACTTCGTTCAACTGGCTGGAGGCCTGTTTTTATACATGTGGGATTATAATGCACATGGCTCAAGCTTGTAAGGGGCAAGAACTCTACTAAGTACCAATGCTACAAGTTAAGATATTTTCAAAATCTGATTTGGTGATTCAAGTATTTGATAAGGAAAGAAGTGGTCTCATTTTCATAATCCTTAATCCTTACCCTTCCAGAATACAGCAGAAGTGTATAAATTGCACCAATATTAATAGTGGATATGATGATGTTAAATAGTAACTTTAAATATCCTAAACTAGTTCTTTCTCAGTGCCACTGGAATTGCCCCAAACTGGAGCATAGCGGCTGTTCTTGGAGATTCATCTAAATTTCAGTGGACAATTGACGGGGATACCGTGAAACAAGTCAAAGTTTTATGTACCTGGGGCTGATTTTCCATCATTCCCTGACATACATATTTTATTGCACTTTAGTCTTTATAATCAGTCAACAAGCCAAAATCTGTCCATTATTGAGAAAGATGAAAGGAAGATCAGACATTTTTATGTAAAATTCTTGCTGGAAGATAAATGTCTGAATGTCATTCTTGTAGTTGTCAAATTTCTCTCTCACACAGCTAGGATTAGAAACCTCTATGTATAAAGGGACAGTTAGAGTTGAGCAACTTCCATTATTCTTGTATTTGTGTGGGAAATTTTATTTTTGGGAATTTGATGACATGTATATTTTGACTGAATGCTTAAATTTTGGGTCTATAGACTGTAATAAATTATGAGTGAATGACTGAGATTCATCCAACCCATCCTGCCTTCACTGTTTCCACTGCATTTCATACTGTTCTCACTGATAATTTTCAGACAGAATGTAACAAAATACCCATTTCTTCTGATGACAAGTTCTTGGACATTAGCCAACATCTTTTATGGTGTTGTTTTGTACTCTGGATTGTTCCCTGTTCTTTGTGAGGGGATGCTAACTCTTTAACTCATGACAATGAGGGTTTCTCCATTTTAGACAACCTAATTAAGAAGCCCCAAGCAAGAGACAGGCATATCTGATGCAGACTGCAAAATTCCTAGGTGAAGACTTTCAATTGATGCAGCACAGCTATTAAGGTTTATAAAGCACAGTATTGTACATTGCAAAGAGTGAAATATGAAGAAGTAAGAAAATATCTGGTGGGGGGGGGTTGCAACAAAAAAAAGTATTGAGATATTAACCTTTCTTCTGACTAGCAATTTGCCACATGAAGAAAAATATTTTTCATCCAAACATCAGTTTGCTATACCAAGCAATGGACTATCTTCATTCAGATGCCATCTGCCTCAGGTGATTACAGTGGAACCTCGCCATACGCGGGGGATCCGTTCTGGATCCCGCCGCATATGGCGATTTCCGCCTATGCTCGAGTCCCATTGTAAACAATGGGGCTCGTGCACGGCAGTGCAGAGGTGCGCGGGGCGCAACGGGCGCGCGCACGGCGCAACAGGCACGCACACCCATTCAACTGAATGGGACGCGCCGCCCCTTCTGCCCCGCGCGCGCCCAGCGGCTTGAGCGCATACACTCAAAGCCGCGTAAAAAAAGTCCGCGTATGCGGAGGCCCCACTGTATTTGTTTTTATATTGTTCCTCAGCAAAGAATAAGAATCTTTTGAGAGTGATAGTTTGGAATATTGAAAATTCCATCACTTTGTCAAAAATTTGTCACAGCTTGCATGTGTCAAATCCATTTATCAGCACACTGCTGAAAGTTGCTTGAATAAAGAATGCCCCTTGATTTGTAATATGAGGTTTCTTAATACAGCATGGCTTCAACTTTCCTCATTTTAATGATGAAGAGAATAAAATGTTGAAATATGAGTAAACTTTTCTCCATATTGTCAAATTATCTCAAGGGGAAAAAAGTGGGGGGATCCACACAATGTTTTCTAAATAATGGGTTGGCTCTTCCTTTTTCCCCTCCTCATCTTCCCTCTGCCTCCTCTTTGCAGGCAAGAGCACACCTTGAACACAGATCTTCCCCAAATGATTCCACAAGCAGAGAGATAAGGAAAGCCAACATTTCCTGATTTTCCCCTCCCTCTGCAGCCACAACACAACTCTCCCTCTACTCTGAAGACTTCCCCAGTGTTCCAGAGCAGATGTCTTTTGTGAGGGAGAGAGAATAACTCACAGGCCTGTTACAGACTGCCAAAATAAAGCTGCTTCGGGTCTCTTTGGAGTTATGCTATTTAAATGATGCATGGGTCCTAAGAGTCCGGAGGTCATGCCACAGCCACACTCCATTCCTAAGCACTGGAGTGCAGCTTTGGTGCAGCTTCCGGATTCTTAGGATGCATGCATCATTTAAATAGCATACCTCCAAAGTGACCCGAAGCAGCTTTATTTTGGCAGTCTGTAACAGGCCATAGTCATCTCCTCCACTGTTCCATAAGGATGGAAAGTCTCTGATAAGATGGAAGGAGTGCATCCATTCATGGAGAAAAGATTCTGGATCCAAGAGACTCTGTCTACTGTATCTCATACCATCCTCTACAGAACTTAGGAATGGATGCTCCCCATTTTTAGTTTTGCTAATGAAACCATTGCAAAATGTGCAGCTGGTACTTGGAGCTATGGAAAAACCAACAGAAATATGAAATAGTGCACTTAATTCTTAATAAAGACATCGATCATTTCTAATGTTGACATCCTAAATGCTCAACATTATGTACATAAACTTTTCATTTCTGTTCAAAATCTTGTATGTTTTGAAAATATTAGCAATAATTAATTAGGAAAATCTGGTTTTGAAAGACATAAACAAATTTCCCTAAAAATATAATAGTTCTTTAATTCCAAGAGGCAACATATCTCATAATTACTTTCATCACTTACTTGACAATACTTTCTGGGATATTTACATATTCCATTGGAATTAGTTCACTGAGCTCTGCCAAAGTGCTGACATATTGTATCTTACTGCTGAATTTTGAGCTGGAACACAAAAGTACCTTTAAATAATTAAGCAACAGACACATACAAATGTGCAAGAAATTGCATATAATAATAAGTCTAATAATTCACTCCACACTCAGTAACAAGTAGCTAACAATGCAGCCCTATGTATATCAATTCAGAAGCAAGTCGTAAGAAGTTACAATTAGTCAATGGAACTTATTTTCAGGTAAGTGTGTACAGGATTATAGTCCAAGGAGCTCAACAGACCACCCCAAAAGGGCAGGCTGGAGCTGCCCATTTTTACTCCTGATGGAAGCTACACCAAACAAATACCATGGCCTCTGTCAGGACTGCTGAAAGCGTGTTCTTTTTAGTCTGTGCAGTAGGCATCACGAGTGTGCCAATGGCACACTTGCACACAGCGATGATGCACGCACGGTGCTGCAACGTTTAGACACTGCGCCATGCTTGTGTCACCATGGCGGCCTCCATGTGGATAGGGCCATGCCATAATGGTGCCGCCACCATGTGGTAGGGCTCAGGAGCATGCGGTTGCTTTGCAATCCCGAGCCCTAAAATCGGCCCCAGACCGCCATTTATTTCACATATAAGCTTCCCTATCAATCAGCGTGGTGTAGTGGTTTGAGTGTCGGATTACAACTCTGAAGACCTGGGTTCAATTCCCAGTTCAACCATGAAACCCACTGGTTTCAGCCTCAGGGGGAGGCAAAGGCAAACACTCAAACCACTACAACACACTGCTTAGAATTAGCATTTCTAACCAGTGGACACTGAGGCTGAAAGGGGAGGTTATAGATAAGAAATCTACTGAGAATACAGTTTTTGACAAGGTCTTAGCTCATTGCTCACCACTACACTATAGTAGCTCTTGCACAGGTTCTTCTGAAGAAATGGTTTGGTGTCTCCCCTTTAAACATCTTTCCTAATCTCAAGATTGCTCTCTTTTTTCCCACAGTGCAAATAATCCTATACAGAAAGACATCTGATTAGGCACAAGTTCAATAATTTTTGCGGTTTCAGTAGTGGTACCTTATAAAAGGCCGTGTCACTGCTAGAATTGTTCTGATAAACCAAGAGGGATGGACAATGATGAAGGATTTCAAATTCTTTCTTAACCTGTGTTTGAAAAGAAAATATATTTTAAGCATCTTTAACTTGAGTAATAAGACCAAGAAAAATGTCCGTCATGTGCAGATCATATTCATACATTTACAGGACATGCACTTTTGACAAACAACCATAAATGAAGCATTTTCCCATTGTTCAGTGGTAAGCCAAAATATGTACATTAGTACATATTTTGGACCTGTTATAAGTAACAGGTTTTTTACTTTCATTTTTTTAAATCACCATATGTGTTTTGGGCCTTTAACACTCAACAGAGCTAGAGATAACTGTTGCATTTCTCTTGGGGTTGGTGCTTGGGACCTGCTATAGGAAACACTCGCGACTCCTGAACTAAACCCAAAGTAATCAGAAGTTCACTTCTTCTGTAATCCATTCCCCTTTGGGGGAGCAGAGGGTTGGCCACAAAACAAAACATAGGAAGGTATCTATACTTCTGGAAGATTCCAGGAAAAAGTGGGGTTCTATCTGAGGAGGTCTATGGAGGCTGTTAAACTACTTTGGGAATGGTACACAGCAGGTAGGATTAATGATACCTATGTTCGGTTCAGTTGTGGAAATAGTTCAGCAAAAGAGAAACATGTCAATTGAAGTTTTTGCATGTAATGTTGAATTTCGTTTTCTCTGCATAGCACCACTACCAGTCTCTCAGTGACTTCAGCACCAGCTTTTCGGTTCACCTGACTTACTAACTAGAAACCCTTTCATATTACACAATTATGCCACTATTAGTTTTACTTTACTCTATCTTATGGAATTCTGGGATTTGAAGTTTAGGGATGAGGACTGAGAATTCTCCTTCAGAGAGCTCTACTGCTTCACCAAAATATAACTCCCAAGATTCCAAAGGAGGCAGGAATGGCAGTTGAAGCAGAATCATAGTGCTACAATTGTGTAGTATAAAACACAAAAGAGAATACTGCCTGAAGAGAATATTGAGAAAACAAGCAGTGGTCCACACACCGCCTATCAATCATTTGGTAACATCTTTTCATCCAGCCCAGGCCTGGCATCCTTCTCCTTGGTGTTGCTCCATTCAAGTAAACCACCATGTAGTCTTCAGCTACCATGAGCTCCAAAGTGCTTATTACATATCTGAACAGGGGGGAAAAAGAAGAAAGAGTTAAGGAAAGAAGGGGGAAGAGTAATAACTTTCCAACTAGTTCTGAATTTAAACCCACATAATGTGATCTTATAACATAAACAGCAATTAAAGTTTCCAGAAAACAGATGGCCCTGAAGGAGTGGCTACTGACTTTGCTCGCCGGGTTGGGGCCATGGCAACTACAGATTGCCACTTCTTTTTGCACCGAGGAAAGGGCGCCTTCAGTGTTCCTTCAGTGCAGCATGTGTAAACACTGTGCCACAGAAACGCCATGGTTCTGCTGCACATGTGGCCGGCCGTACAGGTTCCCGGAGGACTGGGGACATGCTGCTGACTGTCTGTTTCACCTGTTAACCTGTAATCAACACGATTCTACTGGGGGAAATTGGAACTAGCTCCTTTAGGAGTTTGGGACATTCTTGGTAATTTTGATCTTCAAGGGGGGGAACTGGAGAGTACAGTAAGGCATGTAAATGCCTCCTTCATAGGGTTGCTGGGAATTGACTGCTGAGCATGATACATTATACAATAATCTAAAACTGCTCTTGGTCATTCAGCTTTGGGTGATTTAAACCTAAAACAACTAGCAGAGATATATGATAAACTTTGGTGAATTATCACAGTAGGGCATGAAGGTGACTAGCACATTCAAATTTTAGTTTGTTTCAATGTACAAATGAAAGATCTGGTTCAATTAGATTAAATGTCAAAAAGCATATTTCTGAGCTTTCATGTCACATTTTAACATACAATTTATCTCTTGCTTAAACAGTAGTTACAAAGTTACAGGTATAAATTCTCAAGACTTGACCCCATTCTTCCCATCACTCACAGGAAAAGGTTTTCCATGACATAGTGGTAATCAGTTTGGCTGCTGTCTGGTAGAAAACATGCAGCAAACACAATGATGGCATTTAGACCATCACCATAGTATCCTATGGAGGAGACAAAAATGCATTTAAAAAAAGATGTTTAACAGGGCAAAGTCAAGAATACAATCTGGCAGACTACACAGATTACATCTATTTATCTGAAATCTTAAGAGACAGTGTACCAGATTGCTATCGTCAAGTCTCAGACAGGCCGATTGTTATGATACTCTTCTATATATAAAGGCTATCCTGTCGTAGCCATGTTAGCCTTAGAGCAAAGTACAATAACATCCCAGAAACAGTGATATCTTTATTGGCCAAACAAAATGCACAAAATACATGATGAAAGCTTTCAAAGGTGCTGCCTGATGAAAAAGTCAGTTGAACTTTGAAAGCCAGCCTCATGTATTTTGTGCATTTTGGTTGGCCAATAAAGGTTTCACTGTTTCCTGGATGTTTGGATGTTATTGTACTCTTCTGTATAAAGTGCAAGAAAAGAAGACACAAAAATCTACAGCTCTTTAAGCAATGCAATTCTGATAGCTCAAAACTCCAACACAAAGTTCCAGTGCCTACACATTGCAGATACAGACAAGGCTGCCTCAATTCTCATGAGAGCGACAGCCATTTTTGTCAGGCCATTTCCAAGCAGTTATTACGTTCTGAGAATCATTCTAACTGCATATATACCTGGAAGGGGCTGTTTCACACACTTCAGACCTCCATGTCAGCCTAACCCAGTTGGGAGATAGATACCTCTTGTACAAACCTCAGCTTCCATTCAGTAGGCTAAACACTAAACTGCCTAGAATGAACGCTAAATGAAAGCAATGGTTAACAAAATAAGATACAAGAGCTGGAAACAGAGATATCATATGTATTAAAATGTACCAAGATACCAGCTTTGGTACATAGTGAAACCTCTAGAGACTTCACATTCTTTCCACGTTTAGAATACCTCTGTTCTATAGCAAGTATAATATCTTAGTATGAACTGGAGTAGACAAGATGAGTGCAGAGTGGTTAAATAATTGGATTCACCCTCTACTTCATGCATCACCGTCTCTGCCATGCCATCATAAGGGTAGAACAGTTGGTTGAAAGGCCATGTTTTAGAGCAGTGGTGGCGAACCTATGGCACGAATGCCAGAGGTAGCACTCAGAGCCCTCTCTGTGGGCACACATGCCATCACCCCAGCACAGAGTTTGCCAGAGTTTGTAACTAGAAAGCCAGAGGGACATGGCACTTTGTGATAAATAAGTGGGTTTTGGGTTGCAGTTTGGGCACTTGGCCTCTAAAACGTTCACCATCACTGTTTTAGAGAGTGGCTACTGGTACAGAAAACATCAATTTATGATTTTAGTGGGCCCACAAATGAACAACAACAAGCCTTCAGACAGGAATTAGGAAGAATCACTTTAAATCTATTAAATATTGGAGATTAAACAAGAATTTCATTAAGGAAGCTACACATAAATATAGAATTAAAATAATCAAATGTATGAGCAGACAGATTATGCTACAGGCTAACACTCCCCCCCCCTTTTTTTTTTAAAAAAAACCCCAGACTTCCACTTCTTGTATGCCTGTATGGGTTTTCATTGCTTACATAAATGAGCAAATCCTCAGGGACTCACAATGCAATTTCCGTCATATGCTGCTGTCATAGGCGCTTCCTCCAAATTGGCTCTGAGCCTGGCAGAGTTTATGCACTTTAGCAGATGTGATTCTACAATTACACAGGCCCTCTTTAATCCTGCCAGCCAGTAATTCCATTTAAAACCAAATAATTATGTACAATGTGGCATTTTTTTAGTCACGCTTAACAGAAATAAATTCTAACAGGCTACTGGGATATATATTTTCATGCCTTCTATTATGCTTATTCATTCAGTACTGAAACTCAGGAAATTAATTCAGGTTCTTGCTTGCCTGGAAGATTTTCCTGCTAATCTCAGAAGCATCAGAATTGGCCATGGATAACTGGTTGTGCTCAGGACATGATGAAGAATATTCTTTTATTTGATGTCATGTTCCAGGACTTCAGGTCATACATTGTAAAGAACTACTAGGAACACTAACTTCTACCAAGCCAAAGGGAGAACAGGGGACAAGACCATTTGTGGCACAATATTTCCTACCATATATACTCATATATAAGTCGACCTCATATATAAGTCAAGGGCAGGTTTGGGGCCAAAATTATGGATTTTGGTATGACCCACATATAAGTCGAGAGTAAAACTTGAAGACATGTAACAAAGAATGTAAAGGACAAGGAAAATAAAAATGATGCCAAAGAATTTACACAACTCTGGCAGGCATAACAGTCTATACACACCCTAAAGGCTGGATGGATGAGAAGGGAACTACAGTAAATGGTGGCTGTTCAATATTTGGGGGGGGGGGAGGTAACCAGGTGTGGGCAGGGCTAAGCAAAGACACACACCTATTCTCTCAGCACTCCATTGAGGGGAAATGCCCAAGAGCCGTTGCTATCACAATTTTCCTACCAAGGCGTTCAAAAAAGTCAAAAAAGATTCTGGTTCTAAAAGGAATCCTGGATCTGGAAAACTGAGTATTTTAAATAAAATTATTTAATTAGTCATGGAACAATATGTCCCATGTGATAAATGTATTGCTGCTACCATTACAGTACAGACCTTTGCACAGTAGAAATCTTTTGGTCCACACCTGTTTCTTCAACAGGAAGTAAATTCTGAATTTGTTCCAACAGCATTAAGATAATTTCTATGAAGATCATTTTCCAATGTTTTGGAGCTAATTTTTCTCCATGAGTCCAACAATGAATTTAGAGTCCTCCTACCTCCATGAGAAATGACTTTTTTATATGGTTCAATTGCTTTCATATCAATCCTATGTTCCTGGTCTCCGATGACAACTGTCCTCCACAACCTGTTGTCCTCTCTCTCTTCTTCAGCAGTATACTCTGGAATTGATTCAGATACCTGATGGGCAATTTCTTTACTGGCTGGCTGCTCTTCTGAAGAAATGAGAAGAAAAGATTAGGGCAATAAGCACCACTAAACTTCCTCCAGAGAATCAGCATTGCTCACATCTGTTCTCAGTTACAATACTGTAACGTCATTTTGAAATCAATTCTGCCATGAGCCTAATCATATGATTCTCAAATTATCTTCACTGGATAAAGACCAGAATATGATCTTGTAACATTAAAGAGTAACAACCAAATCAACACCTCTTTCTTTTTATTACTTCAATACTTTAAATCTGTCAATGGGTTAAAGCAAGCACTCGGGCTTTTTTGGGGCAGCCCACCCTAATGTAAAGTTTCCTACCTAAGTGTCCTTTGGCACCACTTCCCCCTTATGCTGCTGTGTCATTCTACTGTTACTGTTTGGTTTTGCATCACCAGCATGTCCAAATGGCCCAGAACTAAATGCTCTTAATTCTTATGGTAGATGTTTATTAACAGCATCATGCACAAAGTGCCTCACCCATAGTTCTGCCAGTGCAAGTGAGTGAACCAACATTTTTGTTTTGATCTTTAAAGTCTCATTATGGTACCTATGCCAATGTGAATACTTGTTGTTATTGTTGTCTGCCTTCGAGTCGTTTCCGACTTATGTTGACCCCCAAGGCAAATCTACCATGGGGTTTTCTTGGCAAGATTTATTCAGAGGAAGCTTGCCATTGCCTTTCCCTGAGGCTGAGAGAGTGTGATTTGCCCAAGGTCACCCAGTGGGTTTCATGGCTGAGCTGGGAATGAAATTCTGGTCTCCAGAGTCATAGTCCAACACTCAAACTATGTCACTACAGGTACTGGGTTAGAAACAGGTGCTAAAAATAAAATCTCAATACAACATTAGAGATGAGAGTAATGAGTAATTTCAAGAAAGCCTACTGTATTTTTATAGGAATACTTCATAATACTGTTAAACAGGAAAAGATAAAGGAAACCAATTACTAAATTAAAATAGAGGAAGGGCGGTAAAATTAGAGAATCATTTTACAGGTAAGGTAGAAATTGAAACAGTATCATCATCTGCATCTAAACTAACAGTAGCTGAGTAACCAAATCAGTGGGACACTGCAGAATCTTTGTCCCCCAGAGATTCTCATTAGGAACTAGAGACAGAGGTGGCCCATGATCCAAGTATGGAAAGCATTTCATCCCCAAATGGCAGGGTGAAGTAACCAACTCTGCTCAGACCATACGTCTCTGATCATAAGTTTCTGTAAACAGTCAATGAATTCCAATGTTACTTTGAGGATAATCAGTGCTCCACTTGTCTCTCTTGTCTTACATTTATCTCCAGCTTTTCTCTAATCATATCATTTTCAGAAAAGACTGTTATTACCTTTACTTTGAAAGTGGCTGAGTATTGCATCTTTTGGGTAAAATGATTTATTTTTAAAAAATAAGTTGCACTGTCAAGAATGAGAGCTACAACATTCACTACCTTTACAAGGCTTGTGATGGATATACTGGAGCAATACAGAATTTGATCCATGCCATCTCTACCTGTTTTTAAATTCCCAAGGTGTTATTTTGAACAGCCTTCTGTGTTGTGGTCTGGATTTGAATATTCATCATGTATGCCTAAAATATCCAAAAGAATATTGCAGAGGTAAATTTGAAATGTTTATTGCCTGTGTTCTTTTGTTAGAGTAACTATTTGAGTGGGCAGGATGTTACCTTTCTGGATCACTTAATAGATTTAATGTGGAACAATAAAGATAGATGAATCAATAATTTTAAACCTAAAAATAAATTGGGTTGTGGTTGGGCATGCCAGATGTTATTAGATTTAGCCTTTGACAGATGCCTCAGGAGCACACTCTTGTCCAGAAGAACATATGGCAGAAAATGAAACTGTCCTTACATAACCTGGTTGTTTGGCTATCTAGTTGTAGTTGCTGTGCTGCTTGATGAAAATTAGAGACCCCAAATATATAAGGTTGCATCTACTTATCCCAGGGAAATTAAAATTTCATAGTATTGCCATGATTTGGCCTGCCTTTAATTGATTTCAGCAGTCTTTAACTCTTGCGATAAATCAGTCTCAAATACATTTCAGAGCCATTCTCTATATGGCAGAGTCATATGGTTAATGATATCATTTCATTTTTCAGGTAGGTGACAGCATGTTAGACTGCCTTCTCATATAAGAGTCCACCTAGCCAGCAGTCAGTAAATAGTACAAAAGGGCAAAAGTTAGCATGTCAGAGAGAACTGTTTTTAGGATCCTTAAATATGGGAACCCAATATTTGCACTCTAATGTGAAACTAGCCAAAGCTTGTCCACAAAGTAATACAATCTGATTCTGTAGCATTATGCTATTTAGCTGTAAGTGGAATTTGTTGCTACATAGATTACCATCTTGAGTCCCTATATCAGGAGAAAGGCAGGATAAATAAATTAATAAATAAATAAAGTAAGTTTAGGATTATATCACTATTACTAGTGCTTTGTTGTACAGTACAGAACTATGATCAGAATGCTGTTAGGGAGTTATGAATGAATCATCTGGAGTTATGCATTCGTAACTGTGTGGTAGTCACAATCCTTGGGTAGCACCTAGTTTAGGGGATACACAGAGAGCATGAGAGCCCCCCAATTCCCACTTACCAGGAAGGAACCACTGTGACTGATGGAGGTCTATTCCCCTATCACTTGGGAAGCAGCTGAATGATATTCCTATCCCCCCTCAAGTGAGTGATCTCTGGTGTCAGGAAGAATTGCAACAGGGACCCCGTATCTGCCTGTCCCAATGAAGACCATATATTTGGGGGGGGGGGGGGGGAATGTCAGTCAGCTGTTCCCTGAGTGACAGGGGAACAGACCTCCATCAACTGGAGTGATTGTTTCCTAGTAAGTAGGGATTCAGGGGGGTGGGGAAGGTCCATGATTCACTATGTAGTTACATAACTACAGTAGCTATGCATCCGTAACTACCCAAAATGATTCTGACATATATTTTCCATATTTTCTGTGCCTGATAAAGAGACTTGGAGATCTTGAAAGCTTGCATATATTTTAATGCCTTCTTAGTATTATCATCATCATCATCATCATCATCATCATCATCATCATCATCATCTATCTATATATTGCCTTTCCCCCAGAACCAAGCTCCTAGTTCCAGTAAAGATACTAACAAAACATGAAGCTTTAAAGGCTGCCCAACATCTCATTTTCAAAGATGGGCTGTTTTTCATACCTGTATTTCTCACTTTAGCTTTTTGACCTAGGTTTCTATTGCAAATTAATTTCCCAGTACAGACCAGAATCCAAAGGAATATTTCTGTTCATTAAAGTATTCTTGTCATGGAATTGGGTAACTCCCTACACACAATGTAATGCCAAAACTGATTTTCTCCTAAAGTGGTTTAGATAATACAATGGACTACAACCAATGGGAAAGAAAAGTTTATCACAATGTAGCGAATGTCCACTAGCACAACATTGTGATAGATTAGTGTTTTACAAAGTCAAAATGGCAGCCAGCCTATGAAAATACACAGTGGAGTTCCACATCTGATGATGAAAACCTCAATTCCTTTTCACTCAACAATATATCTTCATTATTTTCTGTGCTGGAAGGAACTGTTAAAATCACCTTTAAGTGTTCCTTGCCTTAAAAAACCATATGAAATGTATGGGGTCACTGGAAATTAACAGATGACTTGAAGGCATATACATACACAGGTTGGAAGTATACACATATAGTCCAAGACATCTGGAGGGGGATAAATTAGGAATGCAGGACTGAGCTCCTCAGCTGGGTCTCAATACAGATGCCAGCTCAGTTGTGATGCTGCCAGAACTGTGGAGGCTTGGAGGAGTGAAATTGCAAAAGCTATAGGCTTATCTCTGTCTGACAATATTTGGATGGCCTACCAGAGGGCTTGCAAAGATTTTGAAGAGTTTAGACAGAGCCTCGGTTTGGTGCCTGAGTGGCCAATTCCAACTGACCACTGCCTGCAATTCTGCATTTCTTTATATGTGTGTGTGGGTGGGGGGGGGGGGGGCTTTGCCACAAACCATTCAAACTAAATTGTCTGCTTTAGCCTTTGCAGTGAAAGTCCAAGGTTTGCCTGATAGCACGTCTGACTATAGGGTTAGAAGGATGTTGAAGGGTTGGAGCAAGGCTTGAGTTCAAGTTGCAGACACTAGGAAGCCAATATCTCTGTCTATGGTTTGAGGGTTAAGGAAACAATGGTCTGTGCTTTATGCATCACCAACTGAAGCAACTATTTTTCATGCTAAATGCATTTTTCAGGTAAGCAAATTGGTTGCTTCTTCTAAGCATGATCTATCAGGTAAAGCTTTGGCCTTTGGTGATTTGGTGTTTTCCACACAATGAGCAGAGATTATTTTAGGGGATCCAAGAAGGATCAGAGACAGAAAGGTGCTTGGAGCTCATTGGGGTCCTGTCCTCAGAAGGAGGAATGGGGTTGACCTTTCTGAAAAGAGCAATCTGTTGTTGGGGGGGGCTTACAGGAAGGGGTGAGGGCTATGTGGGTCAACTTGGTGAGGAAAAGGGACTAAGCTTGACCATATCAGTGGCAGCAATAGGAGGAAATATTATTAATTCGGTGTTCACAATTGGCACTCCCTTTGGGAGTGGGCTCTGGGACAGCCTTTACAAGTCGAGAGACCTGGGGTTGGAAAGGAGCCTGCCTTTGGGGTTGACATGTTTTTCCCCCCTCTCTTACAAACTTGTGGGATTTTGGGAGGGAGTGCCCTGTGTTTGCCTTCCAATAGGCTGAACTGAGGGTTCAATCCAATATCTTGGCTTTACCTTGGGGCCTGGTGTTTCCCCCAAAGGTAGTCTGGAGTGGTTTTGGTCATGGGGTGACACCTAGTTCTTCGGCTAGACCCACACCAGGATGCTTCCTCTTCTTGTAGTTTCCCAAAAAGTCAACTTTATTACTATTTGAATAGGTCAAATAAATGGCCCTTTATTTTCCCATATATACGTGTCTGGTCTCGTTATTTCATGGTTGATCATCAATAGTTCTGAAGCAAAAAAAGGTTTCAGTGATGTATCTTTATCATAGCCATGACCATCTTGTGGTGTTCTCTTCTAAGTAATAGAGGAGGGAACACTTTTTCTAGAGATGGCACTTGATGAGAAGAATACTCTTCCCCACTCACTTCAAAAGAATACTCTCCCCAAAAAGACAGTGCTGTCCAATTATGAGAGGGACCTTTTGAGGGTTCTTTTTTCAACCGAGTATTGCAGTCCTGAGCATCTAACATAAATTAATAACCATTATTATAGGAATAGCAATGCTAACTTCTATCAAAGCTTTACACTTTATGCTGAGAATCTGCTTTCACTTCTGTAATGCTGATCACAGCTGGGCTCCCTGAGAGACAATTGCCTTTCCAGCACTAAGCCGACCTAAAAATAATACTGCAAGCACATACATTACATAGTTGCATGTGTGCTTTCAAATTTCCCATTTAATTCATTACCATGTCCAGTATAGTCAAAAGAATCAGCTTCATCTGGGGTTTCGAGATCATCTACATTGATATCAATTTCATCTGGAGTGTCCAGGTTATCATCCGAAAGGACAGATCCTTCACTCTGGTCCAAAGAGAGATTGATATTTGGAGCAGTAAGCTTTATCCTTCTAGGGTTGGTGCCATCAAGATCGAGAGAGTTAGGAGGTTCTAAATAAGTATAAAGATAGATGAAAAACAATTACAGATATTCACAAGCTATATCAAGCAGCAATATTTAACCTTTTTTAAATATTGGTTCTGTGGGTCTGTTCTAGTTGGAACTAACCAAAGGTCATCACAGAACATGAGTAGATTATAAGGAGGATTTTACACAGTAGGGAATCAGATAAGGTTTGGTTTTGTTTTGTTTTATTTGCAATTTATTTTGTGGTATTAACCACAGTTTCCCTGTAAAATAGTTCAGATTGTTTCTGATTCTTTCCACAACTGTAGTCCAGACAGGTGAAGGCAAGCTCCAACTGTTGGTATTTGCCCTGTTATGTGATTTTTCTCAATAAATATACATTTCTGCCCATCCTGTTTCTGCTTTGGCTAATGCAAGATCTCCATTCTCCATTTCCTGCCTTCCCTTTCTGCTTATTAAGAGCTGAAGGTATTCTTAGGAGAAAGAAAAGGGGAACAAAGACTGAATGGAGAGGGAAGTTATAAACATGGCTGAGTGGAACAGTTTAGAAAATATACAAGGCATGGTCACCCTCACTTTTGCTACTCTATTAAGGGGCGAAACAGACTGCCCCTTTCTGCTGGCACCAGGCAGCTTCAGAGTGTGGCATTTTGACATTGCATGCTCTAAAGCCGTCCGGAAGCTGGCTTCACACCGCCCAGCTATTTACACTGGGGCCGGCTTCTGGGTGCTCTGGTAGCACAGCATTTAGATGCCGCACGCTACCAGAGTGCCTTAAATTGGGTTTCCCTCTGTGGTGGGATGGGAAAGCCAGCTTTCTGCCAACACAAAAAGGAGCAGCTGTTTGCCACTCCTTTTTCGGCCAGCAAAAAGGCAGATTGGGGCCACGGTGTGGTTGCTGCAGCCCCAATACAGCTTTGTCAGGGGTGGCCTGTTTAACGCCTAAGTCAAATTGTTGTGGGTTCAGTATTTCCTCAATCATCAAACTAAAATACCTTCTGGGGCACTGAAGGTGGTCTGCTGCCCTGCTAGTGAGAATTCTTCAATTTGTAACCTACAAAATAACTTTGTCAAGCTCTGACCATATATATCTAAGATCTGGTAGCAGCCATCAAAATCTGTCCCAGGTCTCTATTAGTAAAAGCTTGATCTGAAAGTGTACAGGCTGTAGACAAAATTAGCAAGGAAGTGTGGAGGAGCTAATTATCACACAAGCTCAGTTCTTTTGCATCCTGATGACACCCAACTGCAAAAGGAGGAGGATGGTGTGCTACAAGTGATGATCACTTGTCAAAAGAACCATGGAATTAACTAAATAAAGCAATGTTAACACCTCTTTCCTCTAACAGTGGAATAATGTCATAGCAGAAGCATTCCTCTCAACAACTAATTAAATGCTTAGGAAAAGAAGAAGGAACAAGGTTGCCTCACCAGGTCTCATCTCTGTAGCACTGGAGTTTAGCACAGCCTCACTGAAGGGGATATCCATTCCCACATCCTTTGATACCAATCTGAAGCACAAAAACAAACATAATAGGTCCTGAGTAATGAGAGTGCTAAAGAAAGGCCAAATTATTTTGCTTTTATAGGAGAAATTAAAATGCTCGACAGTTGCAGAAGTCCTTCTACCTGAAGTGAACTGGGTTATGATAGAGAATTAGCACAGGCTGGAGAGAACAGAGGCTTCAGGCTTCAAGGCAATTCAGCTGTCTTTTTAGTACAAATCTTGGTTTGTCTTAAATAAGTCATTTCATGAATCTTCAGACAATGAAGGCAAAGAAATGAATTCTACAACAAACCCCAAGGCATGCACTAAGAAAAAAAACAGCAGGAAAATATATAGGAACTCTAAAACTCTAACCAGACTGCAAAGAGCAGATGGAACTATATGTTTAAAAAGAAACACATAGACATATTTCTTTCTGAATTGACAAAAGCTTGAAGAAGGGAAGTACTGCATCCAAACCAGCCTCAAATATGTTAGTAAAAAGGACATCATAAAGGAAAAAAAGGTATTATCTGTGTCGGGGTAGTTATCCACAAACAGGAGTAAAAGAGAAATAAAGGTCTTCATTACTATACATTGACAGATGAAAACTGAGTAGCAACTTAGAAAATTAAAAATGTGGATTTTTGAATAGCAGTATGATGCTAACACTTAACACTGAAATCTCATAGAAATTGAATTTCAGTTTCATTATCAGCCCTACAAGTTGGAAACAACAATGTTATTTCAATTTTTAAAAAGAATAAAATTTAGACATGACACTTATTTGTAAGTTGCTTCCTATATTTTTACCATGTGCCTGAGGTCCTGCAGTAATGTGTGAATATTGATAAAGGAGACTCTTAATAAAGGAGACTTTTCAATGTATTTGAAGAGATAAAAGGCCAAAGCCCTTTTAAAAACTCCAAACACTGTTAGAATCTCTGCTCTTTTAATGCATGGGTGATCATGTAACCAGACTGCTGACTGATAAATAACCTATAACTTGGAAACAAAAACAAAACAAAAAGTCTACTTTTTGGAATATAATATGTAGTCATTATTTCCCATTAAATTAAAACATAACCTTTCCAGTGCTAGGGAATCCTGAGAACTATTGTGGCACCAGAATTATCTGACAGAGGAGGCTAAATGTCTAAAAAACCCTACAGTTTCCAGAATTCCTTAGCACTGAGCCATGGCAGTTAAAGAGGTCTCAAACTGGATTATGTCTGCAGTGAGTTTTGGACCCAAGATAATTAAACAGATTATCTGTGACTAGTTAGGGAAAATGGACCTCTTTAACTGCCAGTTAAAGCAGTCTCAAACTGGATTATTGCTGCAGTATGTTTTGGACCACAGATACATAGCTGTGATAGGCTTGAATATCAGTATGCAAGGGATCTTCTAGTACCTTTGAGGCTAATTGAAAGAAAAAAAAGTTGTAGCTTAATCAAATGCATGAATGTTTAATTATCTGTTGTACATGCTTCCCTAGTATTAACATCAAATAGACAATTACCCAGGTCTCTGTGAAACTGGAGCAACATTGGCCTGCTCTGGTCTGCAAGGATCCTACTTCTTCTCTGGGAATTTTTAAAGATTGTAGACAGAGGCTCTGCAATTACCTCTGCAACTTCCTTTACTATTCTCAGATGCAGTTCATCTTGCCCTGGTGTTCTAAAGTCACTTAAAGTAGCTATGTGTTTCCATGCCACTCTTTGCCTATGTTGGGATGTACATACCCAAACACAAAGTTTATCGTTTATTCTACTTCTAGAAGAAATATGCCTACAAATATTCTGAAATGTGCAATATTTATGAATTACATTAATTAGTTAGCAGCTAGAAAGCGTCAATATTTGTCAATATTTTTAAAAAAGAGACATCACATTATTTAGGAATTTTAAAAGTCAGAAAAGGAGAAGAATACACTTCTTTAAACCCACATTTACCAAATTTTATTTGAATCCCCCCCCACCCCTGTCCCATAAGTTCAGTTATGAAAACTGCCACATTCCAACACATTTGGCCAGTCTGGATGAGCCCACTGTTATGACTGAGATGAGTTATTTTGAGTAGTACATTCAGCTACAAAGGATGCATAAGAATTCCCACTAATTATATGCATGAGTCAAGGCCTTTGATGATGATTATCTTACTGTGGCGTCTAGAAGAAATTCTACAGTATCATCAAGATGTATGATGCACAGAGAACTCCAAAGAGCTTCAACAAAAGGAACAAGATGTAGAAATGAAGCATCTATGTGCTTCAATATCAAAATGAAGGGAACAATTCTGGCCACAATCAAAGAGACAGTTAGGAAAACATTTTTTTATAATAGAAGGCCAAGCAAATATATTTACCAAGCTCAGCTGCTCCTGCTAAAAGCATTTCCTTATTGGCTTCTCCATCTCTTGCATCAGCAATTTATGAATAATCTGCTGTAAACTTTCATTAGAGAACTTGTACATTTCTCACAATCAATGCACAAAATTAGTACAGTAAGCCCTTGTTATCTGCTGGAGCTTGGTTCCAGGATCCCCTGTGGATAATAAGATCCGTGGATGCTCAAGTCCCATTAAATATAATGGCACAGCAAAATGGTGTCCAATATATACAGTAAAATGGAAAATCAAGTTTTGCTATTTGGAATTCTTTTTGAATGTTTTTAAGCTGTAGGTGCTTGGATCCGTGAATAAAAAAAATCAGTGGATAAGGAGGGCCGACTGTATGTGCAAAATTTTCTAAAGACAGTGTAATTGGCACTGTTAGTCCTTATCACACCAAACTGTGTACCATCATAGCAGTGGTTTGGTCCTGCTTTTGTGTCAGCCTTATTACATGACATTGTGGTTCTCCCAGTGCTGTTTTGCTGTACCGTTGTTAGGAACATGATTTCTTACTGAAAATAATATCTTAATGACTCCCTTTCCTGCTATGATTAAGTAACCAGTTTGAGTGTGGATGTCTTCCACTTCATTGTGAGAACAATTAATTAGTGGGTTGTCCGTTCTTTGGGAATTCCCAAGGAAATCAGCAGGAAAACCTCAGATTACATCCAGTGCTTTGGCAGGGATGAGAAAATGTCCAAGAGAATAGCTGTGTTTTCTATGGTCTTGAATCTCTTTTCTGATTCCCTTCTCCATTTCTTAATATAAATGGTTTGCTGCTATACAGTGAGTCTACACCACTAGAAGGCTAGCGATCTGTGGATTGGAGCATCTGCAGCTCACCATGCATCATATTATTTAATAGTAGTGTCTGCATGTGAACACACCATTAAAAATGATGGAGGATAGTGGGGTCTGTTTATTGTCCTGTGCATCTTTCATGATGGAGAGATTTGGGCAACGATGGATGTGCCATAATAATTTTGTACTGCAATAGCTTTATTACGGATATATAAAAAAATACTGACGCAAACCAATCATAAAGCACAAAGTAGAGCAAAGGGATGGTGATAACAGCACTAGTGCAGATGAAAAAACCTGTAAATAACACTATTACAGTGCAAATGTGACAAGCATGTGATACACAGCATCACCAATCAGTTATCATTATGAGTACAGCTAATGCAGTTTTTGAACGGTATAACCCAGCATAACACCATGGTGTGATAAGGACCTTAAGAAGGAGGAGGGAGGAAGGAAGGAGCAGGAGGAGGATGAAGAAGAAGAGGAGGAGGAGGAGGAGGATTTCCATTCCATTTCTAAAGGTCTGCTTTGTTTTAACAATGATAATGATGATGATGGTGATGATGATGATGATGGTGATGGTGATATTGATATCAGCCAGCTTCTGAGGCCCAATGTCCTCCATTTTGATCATGCCTAACAAACATACATTTATATTAACTTTTTTAAAAAACCATCAAATTTTTTTGCATGTCCTCCATTTTTAAAAAATGTGTCCTACATTTGAAAATGTCCTGTATTATTTAATTATTTAATTTTTGGCTTCGGCCTCCCCAGTTATCTGAGGGACAGCAACCTGGCCCCCGGCTCAAAAAGGTTGCCTACCCCTGAGCTAGATTGACCTGTATAAGGAGTTTATCACACTAGCGAAATCCCACTGAAAAACAGGAATTAAATAGATTTAATTTTTTTTAAAAAAAACGCAAATGCGGGAAGTTTATCACACCAAATTCTTGCAAAGGTGAAATAACGCGAAGTTAAAGTGAAAGCAAAAGGCAGAACAACAACAGCTTTTTACTTCCAGGAAATTTCGAAACTAAAAAGCTGCGGTTTTTCTCCCCTTTGCCTTTGCTTTAACTTTGCATTATTTCACTTTAACAGTGACGTCATCTGATACCCGCATTTGCAGGTTTTTTCCAATTTAAATCTAGTTTAAATCATATTTTTCAGTGGGATTTTGCTAGTGTGATAAACTCCTATGACCACTTTCTAATGTTTTTGTGTGACTCCATTAATTTCAATAAACAATTGAAAATGCAAAACTTTTAAAAATAAAATGAACTTCTCCCAAATCTCTATCCCTAAGAAAATTCTTCACTGATTGAGAAAAGTGAGTTCACATGCTTAGGAGAATAAAATATTAACTGGTAATTCCTATGGTATGAAGTAAGTGGTACCAAGATATGAAATCTTGCCCTAAGCACTTTATCCATCATTCTAAAATAAAAACTGAGTTGGACAAACCATTTGGTCAATTCCCAATTTAATGTTTCACCACCACCACCACCACCCCAATTTAAAAAAGATATAATTTTTTCCATCTTATCTAAAGGAAGACACCAATTTTTTACTTACATCTTTTTAATAAGTTGCTGTATTATAATCACATCAGAGGAGAAAGCTGATTAATTTTTTTTAATCCCAAGAGTTGAATTTCAACTAACAGATTCTACAGCAGTTGGACTCACCTTGCGTGTAATCCAACTTAATTAGCAAATCATAATTAAAGCAGGCTGTGTAGAAAATGTCTTATTTTCTACATATTGGCATTTACTTTTAGTGTAGACATTTTAAATCCATTTTTTATTTCCAGGTTCAGCAGCAGCAAGAGTAGTGACATATTTTAATAGGTTACTCATAACATAAAATGCCAAATGGTGTGTAAATATTGACAGTTAATTTTCACACCACAGCTGAACGACAGAAAAGCATGAGTAATCTTTATGGTTATTTCAGGCTTACTGATAAACTAGAGACAGGCAGATGACTAGTCTAAGGTCAGAAAGGAAGTCACTATTACGGTCAATTAAAATTTAGGGCTTCCTTTAAAAAAAAAAAAACTACTTAGGAGCAAATCCCACTGAAACCAATGGATCTTACTTTTGAGTAAAGGATTGCACTTTACCAATTTGCCATTATTGCAGTCACATACTTCATTCAAAGTCTTTCTGAATGATAAATGTTTTTGATTCCATTCAAGAAAGATATTTTTAAAAGATAGTAACAGTTCTTCAGAGGAACACACAGTTGTCAGTCATCAGGCACAGCTGAGCCTGATTCAGAAAATGACAAAAAAAGTACATATTGGCTTGTAAATCTGCTGCCTTCTATTATTACAATGTCTTTGTTTTTAATAACTGGCATTGTAAGTTATTTCCCTGTACCTATGATGTACAAAGATGTGAGATCATCTAACCAGTACATGACCAACGATGCTGCCACACTGCTGAAATAATGCAGTTTCATACCACTTTAACTGTCATGGCTCCATCCTATGGAATCCTATAATCTTTAGTTTGTTGTGGCACCAGTGCTCTCACAGAGAAGGCCAAATATCTCCTCTAACAGAAAAGGCCAAATATCTAACAAAATCCTATCATTTCATAGCACTGAGTCATGGCAGTTAAAGCAGTGTCAAACTGCACCAATTCTGCAGGGCAGATCCAGCCCAGGTGGTTTCTGGATTGCAACTTGGGTATTCTACCTGTGGGCAGTTCCAAACCATCCAGTCTTTCACAGTTGAAAAATCAGAAACACATGGTCAAGCAACAACAAAGCGTGGTCATGGTGGTCCTTCCCTCTCTCTCTCTTGCTGAGTTATTTGAGTGTAAACTACCTTTGCACTTTGAACTCTGTTGCAGCAACTGAAGTAAGTCAAAGACAGAGGTTGGAGAAGAAGAAAGAAACTGGGACATTTTAAAAGCAGCTCAAAAAATTAGGAGGCAGAGGGTAAATTGAGACTGTCTCTGCCACATTGGGACAGTTGGAAGGTGTGCAGGTCTTTATGTTCTTACTTTCCTGTTTACATGCATATGTGTATAAATGCATGTATATGAAGACTTTTAGTAATGAAATGAGAACTTCAAGCAATGAGGTGAAACCAATCCCAATTTTTTTTAACCCAGCCTCTCTGGCTACTCTGAGAGGAAGGAAAGGGAATTCAACTCTATTCAGTGAGTCTGCTTGCTTCAGAGCTAGTCAGTTAGACTTGGACTTTTTACCTATTAAACAGTAATGCTGTCACCCAGTTGAAGAAATCACAGTTGATTGTTCAAGTGAGACTTAAATCCTAAGACATTGACTTGTGGGAAGACATGCATAAGACTACACTACTAGGTTAATTATCAAAGAATGAGAAACCTACAGTAGTTTGCATTTGGAAAAAATAAAGACATATTTCTTTTTCTTCTTTTTGTAAGGGTCTACACACGTCACACAGTGGCCCTCACTACAGAAGAAACATGGCCTATAATCTCACACACGGCAATTAATGGTTTGCCATTTTACTTGAATTTGTATTTTATTTGAAATTTTACATGTATGGGTATTTTAAAAATTAACATTGAAACAAAGTGATTTATGAATTAAACATTTCAGCGAATACTCCAGAGTCCCCATAGATCAAACAATTTTAGCTGCCTAAGTAGTAATTAACCTTTTGCTTTGTTAATTAATTTGTATACAGTTGGTCCACCATATCTACAGATTCTTCATGCATGGATTAAATCACCCATGGCATGAATATATTCAAAAATATATACATTCCAAAAAAGCAAACCTTGATTTTGCCATTTTATATAAGGGATGCCATTTTACTATGCCACTGTAATTAATGGGATATGAGCATTCACGGATTTTGCTATCCACAGGGGGGCTGGAAAATCAACTCCAGAGGATACCAAGGACCCAATTTATTACCAAACTCTCCATATAGGTCCTCTCCCTCTCTATATACATGTGTGTGTAGTGACAGTTAGGTATTATTCATTGTATTTTAAAGTAGAGGAGGTACAAAAGACTTGTTCAAAGCCAATCAGTGAATTTACAGAGGTTCAAACTGCAGTTTTGCAAGCTGACCAAAGCTGCATCCACGCTGCAGAAATTATCAAGTGTGATATCAATTTAACTGCCATGGCTCAATGCTATGGAATCCTGGGAATTGTAGTTTGTTGTGGCACCAGAGCTCTCTGGCAGAGACTAAATGTCTCATAAAACTAGAAATCCAAAAATTCCATAGCATTGAGCCATGGCAATTAAAATGATGCCAAATTTGATTATTTCTGCAGTGAGGATGCAGACCTAGACTAGTAAAATGTTACTTACATGGATAGAATTCAGCACTTTTCTGAAATCAGTTACCAACATTTCTGAGAGTCAGCCTGAAAAAGAACTGAATTTTTAGCATATGTGGTCATACTCTGCTGCTACTGATACCTTCTAGATCTTTTTATATCTTTGAACTGTGAGATAACCTTGATTTCTTCCCTCATCTCCTTGTATTATTCTGAACATTGCTAACCCACCTGGGTAGTAACATACAATTTTCAACTAATTTCAACCCACATCTTTTCACTTCTTTCTTTTGTATTGGTTGTTCTTTCTTCCTTTTATGTCACAATATTTCTCACTTCTGTTTGACTTTTTAAAAAATTGTTTTAGACTTTTTGTGCAATCTTGCTCTATATTTATGAAATAAAAATGTTTGCTTTTTTACTTGTTTGCTTTTGTTTCTAATTATCATACAATTTTGAATAATTATTTTGGACATAGAATATAGGACTTTCACTGTCATCTAATCCAGCTATAAAACTGATTCCTTTATATTTTTGCATACCAAACAGATTATTAATAATCAAATGGTTGTTCCAAATAACAAACAAGACCCACGGAGTAGCAAACAAGCTGTTTAACATATTTGAGAAATGAGGGCAAGAAATCCTTTAAACTTAGAGAAGATTAGATTTAAAAAACCCAAATTTATATATGCTATTCACAGATGTAATAATTTGACTACCCCATTTAAAACATCATTCATATAACAATGTAACATGTTACTGGTAACATCTATGAAGAATCTTGTGGTCTGGGGAAACGGTATAGTTCAGTGATGGTGAACCTATGGCATGCGTGCCAGAGGTGGCACTCAGAGCCCTCTCTGTGGGCACACATGCTGTCACCCTAGCACAGAGTTTACCAGAGTTTCTTACTAGAAAGCCAGAGGGGCATGGCACTTTGCAATAAATAAGTGGGATCTGGGTTGCAGTTTGGGCACTCGGTCTGTAAAAGGTTCACCATCACTGGTATAGTTCTTTTCCATGCCAGTGTCACTCATCCTTGTTAGTCTCCTTGAATGGAAAAGAAGCATGCCATTTACCTGAATTGAATTATTCTTTCTAACAGATGCTACTAGAATAGCATGAGATCCAACTATTTGGAAATTGTTCTAACAGAATATAAATTGCCTGTTGTATCCCAACTCCTGCCATGTCTGCTTCTATTCCTGTTGCTTCTGAAGAAGTAAATAACATCTAAAACCACAGGGAAACTGAACTGAATTCCTCCCACTGTTCCCTACACATTAAAGGTGGTGCTCAGGAAGAACTAATGATAATAAGAAGTATTTTAAGACACATATTACATCTAGCTCTAGTCAAGTAATATCAACAGTAACCAACAAGAGCTCTCTGGCATGTCTGCAAGGCATGAAATTAGTTTCTTTAACTGGAGTTCTTCTGACTTAAAGAGGCACTCCTACCAAGCTATACTCATTTTCTTGTACGTGTTCTCCATGGCTGCATCTACACTGCAGAAATCATCCAGTTTGACACCACTTTAACTGCCATGCACAATGCTATGGAATTATGGGAATTGTAGTTTATTGTGGCACCAGAGCTCTCTTGACAGGGAAGGCCAAATGTTTCATAAAACTACAGTTTCCAGAATTCCATAGCATTGAGCTGTGGCAGTTAAGGTGGTGTCAACCTGGATTATTTCTGCAGTGTGGATGCAGCCTAAGTGTTACAAAAATGATGACCCATGGAAGAAATTTGTTCAGCTGTTTCCAACATAAGCCACATTAATCATAGCTATCCCTTTTTAATAGTTTCAAGACTGGTAAATCAAGTTGTAGATCAAAATAAACTATGATGTCAGTAAGGTTTAAACAAGGTTCCCTCAATACTACTGCAGATAATTTGATTAAAAATAGAGCTAGATTATGGAGTAGCTAGGTGGGTTTGTAGGTGGTTGATGCACCAAACCCAACAGCACTCACCAAAGGTTCCTCAGAATCCTGGAAAGAAGTAGCAAGTCCAGTAAGGTTTTTTTGTTGTGTCTGATCTTTTTCAAGATCTTTTAAAAAATGACTTGAAAGAAGGAATAGAGGGGATGCCCATAAAGAGGAGAGATAAAACAGTGCAAAGATTTAAAAGCACTAAAATATTTCCTAAACAGCTGAGAAAATAAACAGATCTTCATCTGGAGACAAAAAGATTAAGATACATGCCAGTAATGTCTCTCTAAAGAAGGCACTACATATATGGGGCACTGTCCCCCACTGAAAAAGTCTAATTACACTTGAGATGGTCCAACAATATTATTCAGTAAGGTCAAATTATCACATGCACAAAAAGCATTACAAAAAAAAATGACAAAAACTTTCTAGTAATTGCTCTATTTCATGTGCTCTTTCACCTTCCCCAAATTTGGTACAAATGCAAACCACCTTCTGTCATAGGATGCAACCTAATTTGTCCTTCTGAATGCTTTGATGATTGACAATGACAACAGTACAAGTTCAAAAATATTTAGTTCCAGTGGCTGTACAAATCTTTCACAGCTAACTTTTTCACATCTATCATTTATTTCTTTGCATTTGTAATAGAGTATAAATAGGAGGCAGTATTTAACCATATCTTTATCTGCTTGAAATGTCATCATTATTAGATGGAACAGTAATACTAACAGTTCAGTTCTGTGCTCAGCCACTCAGAAATGTTCATTTGGACTTATCCCAGGTAACTGTGCCTAGGACTGCCCACTTAGAAAGGAGTGATATACATATCTATTCATATTAATTAATATCCATGAAAGAATACACATGACTTTAATAAATGAACAATTATTTGCATTAGATATAAAACAAGCATAAATAAAACAGAGCTTGGCACTGATGGCTTATACTGTTCAGAAGAAATTAAGAGTTACCAATGGATGTTGTCTAGTAGTATGTGAAATGCAATAAGGCAGTCCAAGATATATTCAAGAAATGGGAAAGAGGTGCAAATGGGGGGGGGGGGGGTCAGATTGTAAAGTGGTACCACAGTTAAATTGACTGCATTAACCAATGAAATGATATTAGCAACCGCATTTTCAGCTACCATAAGTGGGTCAAGTTGGGATTTACAAGTGCTAAAAATGTGAAGGCTGCTAGAGGCTGAATGCAAAGAGATAAGAATGCAAAGGACAAGTGCTTATGACAAAATGTAGAAGACACTTTTTTAAAAACTGAATAAAGACATGGGAAAATGAATGAATAAACAAATGCTGTTTAAAAGATAACTCAGATACAGCTTCCCAAATTGTGTTCCTTTCATGGGAGATGCTCTTCAAAAATGTAGGATTTACAATTCTGCCTTAGTTAATTAGTCACATTTTACAGTAACAATACAATTGACTGATGCATCTCCCTTTGCATTTCCCCCCACTATGTTTTAATTATTTTCTTTTATGAAACCCTTCATATCTGTGTGGCCATAGCAGCATAATTTAAAAAAAAAAACCCAAAGATATTTCACAAAACAGGATACTTTCAAAATCTTCTTCTGCAGACTTAGAAATAAGTCAACATTTTTTAAAAAAATTCTTGTAACTTTACGAACATTGTATTCTTGTTCTTTGTCTGCTTGCAACAAAATTTGCTCTTAAATGATTTAGAAGCCCCTATTTCATTAAAATGATTTAAGTGGATGGTGCAAGAAAGGAATGTTACATGCCTCATTTGACAGTGAAGGATCAAAAAGAATGCAATTATTTGTTAACTCAGCTGTAAGGCTGATGTGATCTCAAATACTCTCTATCTTAAGCTGTGTATTTATTTCCTCTTCTCCATCACACTATGTAGGTATGTAGAGGAATAAATGACAAGAATGTAGGCTGTTATGCAATTAAACACACAGTAAAGTTTTGTCCCCTAATTACAAAAACCGCATCCACTTCCTAACATGACAAGCCCACTGAATGGACGCACTTAATAAAGCAATGTGACAGAAGTAAGACACAGCTGCCTAATTTTCCTGTAATGAGGCAGCGGATGCTTTGCATCCTGCTGATAAATATCCTTCTCTCCCTCCTGCATTTCCTTCCCTAGTAACTGCAGCCACAGAGCGGTTAAGTGAAAAGGCACACTGCTTTCTCAGCACAGAAGGTAAAAATGCACTTACCTTCTAGGGACTGTGAAGGCCGTTTTGCAAGGTGAAAAATGAGGAAAGGTGCATTATTATTACTTCATTTCAGCATCTCCCTTATGTAGCAGCTGACTAGGAACACAGATCTCCACCATTTTTCTGGTCACGTGACTAGTGGTACTTCTAAATAAGGACAATCACCTGCCTTTGGATGCCTTGCTCCATATTGCAGAAGCCACAGCAACTCTCCAAGGCACTAGAATCTATATGCAAATTATGGATTTGTGTGTGTGTGTGTGTGTGTGTGTGTAACAACATCTCTCCCTCTTTCCTGATACACACCCTTGCAAGCTAAGAAAGTAAGATGATTGTCTTTCTCTTGCCAAAGATGTAGTAAACCATTACATTGAGAAGAAGATGAAATAAGCAAACTTCTAATTGACTCAACAGAGTAAACCCATTTAGTATACAGAATAAATATTTTGACATTATTTGTTTCAGCTGAAATATTATAAGTCAGGCAGCAAGTGAGGCAGTAAATAGATGGCATCCATTAGTTTTTGATGCTTGCAGAATGGAGAGGAACAGAAACGGCGAGATTCTCTAGGAAGGCTATTTGTGTAAAAATGTATAAGAACTATTAATACACTAGACTACATTTCAAGGAGGAGGAAGGACTAAGCAAATGTATTAATTACCTGGTTAGTGTTGTGTCTAGTTACTGAGCCCTGATGTTATTGAAGTGGTACTTTAAGCTCTGAAATAAAATATTCCAGGCATGTTTTGGAATAAAATATATAATATGTAAAGATCTGTGAGGAGGGCATCTCATGTATAAGTCTAGAAATTTTTGTCAAAAAATTGACCCCAAAAACCTGGGTTGACATCCATGTGTCAATGTAAGTACTATAAGTACTGTAAGTACTATAAGTACTGTACCTTAACTCCTATCAAAAAAGGAGCCATCCCCTTCTCTGAGTAGAGTGGCAAAAGGCAAGAGCTTAGTCCAGTGAAGGCGAACCTATGGCACGCGTGCCAGAGGTGGCACTCAGAGCCCTCTCTGTGGGCACATGTGCCATCATCCCAGCACAGAGTTTACCAGAGTTTGTTACTAGAAAGCCAGGGGGACATGGCACTTTGCAATAAATAAGTGGGTTTGGGGTTGCAGTTTGGGCACTCGGCCTCTAAAAGGTTCACCATCACTGACTTAGTCCATCCTGGAAGAAACTAAAAGAAACACCATCTTTCTCTAGTTTTTCCACTGAGGTGCCACTTCTGGCCTTTTTGAATGTCTGGGTGGGGAAATAGCAATGTGCTTTGGCATCTTTCAGCGTTTGACATAGTAGCTATTCATTCATCAGTATGCTAAGACAATATAATTCCTTCAACCAGTATCTACACTCCCTTCAACTGCTGCCAACGAACAGCATTACAGTCTGGTCCAAAGGTCACAGTTAGGAGCACTGTTCTTTAAAAAAGCAAATGAGATTATTCCAGGGGGAATTAGTATAAATTCAGTATTCAGTGCATTAGTATAACTATTTATGAGGATCCATAAGCAAATGGAAATGGGATCCTCCATGTGCAGAGTGATAATATATGCATCTAAATAAGTCCCAAAATTGCTAGCTACTGTTTTGAAGCATTTGTCCAAAGCTATTGTGGACATATCAAATAATGGTGGAAAGGGTGAAGGATAAGCCTTTTTGATAAAACTGTTCCTTGGCATGAATCATTAAACTGGCCTAACAATGTTTCATACTCAGGTGATAATAAGACCATTTAACATTTGGACTGCAATCCAACTTCCACTCAACACAACCTAAACGTCTAAATCCAGAGATATACTAAGCCAGAACCATGCAAAATAGTATCACTGCACAACACATGTCAATGATCGGGTGCCATTGTACAATGTACAATGAGCACCACAATGCATAATAAGTGATTATAATGTACAATCACAATGTGTAAGACTGCTCCATGGACAGTTCCATTTCCACTGGTGTCAGCAGAACTATTATTATCTATTATTTTAACTATGGTGGATAGTTCACTCTGCATACAGAGCCCAACTTATGCTAACAGGATGCTAGCAATCTTTAACCATGTGCAGTCTTCTATGTAGAAGACCACAGCAGTAACAGAGGCTGTATATAGATGGCCACTGTGCTACACATTTCTATGTGACATGTGGTAAATTCCTCCCTTATATAATTATATGAGCAAGGTACTCCAGAGCAACAAAGCTTACCTTATTTATATGGGCTAAAAAAAAACTATAAGAGAAAGTAGAGAAAATTGGCTAGCAACTGTAAAATGACCCATATATGTAGAAATAGCAGGTAGAGCAAGACTTTGTATTTAGAAGAAAAAAGTGGATTTGGAGGAGGAAAGACAAGTGATTCTCCCTCAACATGTCTCTCATTCAGGTTGTAAAAGTGTGAGAGAGCATCATTTTTGCCAAACGGATTATTTCAGCTTGGCAAATGGGACACTTTTACTTTTATGACCCTCTCCCATGGTTTTACAAGCAGAAGAGAACAAAAGAGAACTACGGCAGGGTACAGACTGCCAACAAGAGGCACCTCCTTGGCGCCTTTCTCTGCTGCCCAAGAGTGCCGCAGCATACAAATTGTGAGGTGCTGCTGTGCAGCAAAGGAGGAGATCCCAAAGGTGGCTCCTGTTTGTGGCGCCGCAAAGTGCCAAACACAGCGTGATTACGTCGCAGCTGCGCAGCGCCGTTTAGAGGTGGCAGAGCTGCGATGTAATTGTTGCGTGTGCCGTATGTATGGTGCTGCGCAACTGTGGCGCATGCATGACGTGCTAGGGTTGCGGGGCATGTGCACGCACTGCCCCGAGGCAACCCTAGCACATCATGGATGTGCCGCAAAGGGCCCATCTGGACAAGGTTATGTTATACAGAGGGAGACAAAAAAATAACCCTAGACTTGTTTGCCTGACTAGTTTGTTTAATAATGCAATAAGGCTCTATGTCTTTCAGTATCTATAAATGAACACAACTTTCCATGGGATATCTAGTTTAAATTCATGCTGCCTTTACAACTGATATGTACCCACCCCCGGTACTCGCTCCCCCACCTCCTCACCATCCAAGGCTCAATGACAGCACCACTGAAATGTACCCCATCCAGTGTGGGTCACTACTGGCCCATTTTGAAGAGGGATGAATATTTGTATTTTGGTTCAGGTGCAGAATCTCATGATACTAAATCCTTTAACTAGATACAATCAGAATCAGCAGGGCATAAAAGTGACAGGAAACACACGTAGACAGAAAGGATTTTTTTTTTAAAAAAAAAAGGTTTTGATAAAATCAAATGCAATAAGCATTACTTTATTATGGTTACACTCAGTGTGTGTGTGGGGGGGAAGCTTTCAAAAGAAGCTGGATTGGTCAGTTTGCATTAGAGAAAGGAACTGTGTGGTCCTTTTTGTTTGGAAAAAAAAAGCAAACATTAGTGATGCATTCATTAAATTATACCGTGGTAGTATAGTTATGGTGAGTTGACAGGTTTTCATGTTATCTCCCCTGCCGAAAAGAATGGTGGACCCTCTGCTTTTCATTCTTTTCTTTATGACAACCTAGTTATTACTCTTACTAACTGATGATGCTGTTAATTCTGCCATCTTCTGAAAGCTTACAATTTTAACTTAAGCAGGCAATGGAAGGTAAAAATTGTGGTTTTCAGTGTCAGAACCCATTTGTGCTTGAACCTGGGTGGAAATTACCTCTGTCTCTGGATTGCCCTTGTCTTGCTCACTTGCTCTTTGGTTGTATTTTCTGGCTGAGCTCTGAACTGTCTTTGATCCTGTCTTTGAATCATCCTTTCCTGCTTTCTAACAAGACTTCAGTGCTGGTTTGAGCCTTTTCCTAGCAGGGGTAGGCAAAGTGGAAGCATGGGGCTCTCACATATGGCCTTGAGGAGTGATGGTTGGCACTGTTTTAACATTTTAAAATACCTATTTGTTAAAACCAGGAGTGAAATCCTAGCTCATTTTATCCCCCCCACACACACACACAACTACATTTGCCGCTTGGGTAGTCTGTGAAACCAGGGCAGAAAACTGGGCCTTTGGAGCTGCTGAAGTTGCCCACCCCCTGTTGTATTGTCTTTTTAGAATACCTCTCCCCTATTATTACTCTGTGCTTGAACCTTGCTGGTTTAGATATTGTACCTGAAGTTTGCCCATCCTAAAACATGCCATAATGGTAGAGGGAAAGGAGAATCAAAGACCAGGATGACAAATACCAGTAAAAAGGAAAAACTGGGGAAAGGATAAGAAGAATCAAAACAAAGAGGGGGGGGGGAGCAGTAAGATACTGGACTAAGGCTCACCACACACTACAACTCAAGAAATGGGCCTATTGATGGATCCTCTTTGTAGCTTACAAGGTGTAACTTGCAAACAGGACTACATTCTTAATGTGGTAGTATAGTAAAGTATGAAATCTACCAGCTGTATCCATGGTTGCCTTTAGTTAGTGGAAAGCACTTCTGCTCCCATCTGTGGAATCTGAATTTGGCCAATGCCTCTTCTGTATTTCACCCTCCCAAGTTCTTGAAAAGCTGCTTCTGTGGGTTGGATAACTCTCCACCACAGTGTGGGAAGTGGAGCAGAAAGCTGTAGTAGATAAAGGGGAGGAGTAAAAACTGGAGGCAGGAAAAAGAAATTTGGCAGCATCTTTGACAAACTGGTTTTTATTTTTGCATGAGGTTTCCTGGATATAAACCCACTTCTTCATATGCAGTACTAAGTGGTATTAAGACCTTAGTACTGACAGTACTGCAGTACTGCATCTGAAGAAGTGAGTTTGTATCCATGAAAGCTCATGCAAAAATAAAGTGCAGTTAAAGGTGCTGCTACATTTCTTTTTTTCCCCTCTCCTCCTCCCTTCCTCCTATGATGCTGCAAGAGAATAATACAGCTACTTTTTTTGCAAAAGCACAAATACTTTCAACTAGTGCAAATTTGCATCCACTCCAGCACAATATGTGTAATGAAAACTGGAACTGGGTTTCGGTATGTTCGGTGTCTATTTGACCTATATTCATAGACAGTAAACTCCAAAATAAATTCTATTGTCCTATTCTTACCCTGTTATATGACCAGGTTCTTTCTCGCAGTCAGCAAACTGGGTCTGCTGGTCCATTTCTTGTTCTGTTACTATGCCATCATTAGGATGTTGTGAATGGGTTTCCAAATCACCACTGCCGTCATCAGCTTGAAATAAAAGAGCATCTGTTCTTCCATTGTATGAAATCTCATCCTCTTGCTCCAACAATTTCTGAGGGTTTCTATCTAGTAGAGTTTCAGCTTGTGTCTCAGAGATCAGTTCCTGGATTAACACATCTTCTAATTCTTTAACAGGATTTCCACACAGTGACTGCATTGTGTCTGTCCTACTACAGTTTTCTTCAGGGGATACATCATCCACTTCGTTTTGGCCCACCATAGTCCATTCCTGATCTTGCACAGGGCTTCTGGATGGCTTCTTTTCATCTTCCAGTTTTTGAGACACAACAGCAGAAGGTTTCTCTCCTAAATAAAAAGAATCCCATTCAGTCTCCAGAGTAGACTGCCCTTCACTTTCATTTATTATGGAGATTGACTGAAATGTATCTGAGGAGTCTGGTGAAAAGGTTTCAAGAGAATCTGTTTGTTCTGCCACTGCTGTAGTTTCCTGTGGAGTGAAATGGCTTTCTTGTGTTACCAAGATATCCTTCCTCAAAGGTACATTTTCTTCACCACTAATGAGGACGTAATCCATTTCTAGTGAAGACTGATCTTCCACTTCATTTAACACTGTATCCTCCTTGTTTTCTTCATTTGTCATCTCTGCCCTCTCTGTGGATTTATATCCTTTACTATCATTGCTAAGCATATCACAGACAGTTTCTGAAATTAAGCAAAACAGTTTATGTTTCAGCAGTTAATTCATTGCTCATACTCATTCAATAAACAAAACAATTCTGTATTTGACATAGGTCATATCAGTGGTGTTGCTAGGGAGGGGTGTGTGTGTGGGGGGGGGGTGCAGACCTCACTAGGTGACACCTTAAAAGGGGGGGGTTACACCACTTCTCCTCAAATATCTACCTTTTGGCAGAAAGGAGCTGTGGCATTTACCTGCTTCCTTTTAAATGTTTTAAGAGATGGTGGGAATGGGATGAAGCTCAATGGGAGGAGAAAGGAGAGGCCCCAGAATTTTTTAAAATCAAAATGTCAAAATTCAAAATATTATTTTTACATTTTTAATTTTTAAAATTCTTTTTAAATTTTCTTTTAAAACATCACATTTTAACCAAATCTTCACTATGTATTTGTAAATACATTTAGGTTATGCATATGATATTGTAATTTGAAAGTATAATTTTTAATTTTGCTAATTGCTTATGTCACAACTATTCACATTACATTCAGTGGAATATGGGATTGTGATTTACCAGTAACATTGGTGTCAAAAAGCATTCCTAAGGATTCTGTACAATGTGAAATGGCAGGTCAATGGGGGGGAGGCGGGTGTGACACCATGAGTTACCGCACCAGGTGATACCAACCCTAGGGACGCCACTGGTTCATATTATACTTTCTCTTTAGGTTAGATTTAGTAAATTAGTATCTCATGTAATGGCAAAGCATCTAGTTAATTTTTAGTAGTAACCCCCCATAAACATAGCATTTTGTTTTGTATATTGTGATACATTAATGATGCAGTAGCAAAATTTGATGACAACAAAATGTTTGTTTTTGCCAGTATGCAAAAAAGTAATAATTAATATTGCCTACTTTAAACAGGAGTTGCAATGGGAATATTTAAGCACAGAGTTTTGAATCCCTCAGATACAAACACAACCATAACCTGTATCAAAGAACTATGCTATATCTTTAATCTATTTTTAAAAAAATCTTAGGCTAGCATGCTTGTTTTATTTCTAAGTGCACTTATTACTTACCATTGCTCATGCATACATCTCCACCTGCTGGTGAACTGATATGATTTGGTTCTGCTTCATATTCAAATTCTTTCAAGGAATCAGATGACATGGGAGTTATTTCAGATTCCAACAATAAAGAAGCCCAGTCCTGATCTTCTTGAGAATAAAGCCCAGCCTTGGAATTGGCCTCGCTATGTCCAGCTTCTGAATTATTCAATTCACCTTCACCAGCTTGAGAATCAATATTACTTGAATCTGTTCCATGGTCGAATTCTTTCAAAATGTTTGAATGTTCATCAGATTCTAGCAAAAGTGAACCCCAGCCTTGATCTTCTTGAATATGTTCTGCAACCTTGCCTTTGATAGCAGTATCTTTAGATTCTGAAATGTTAATTTCACTGTCACCAGTTGGTGATTCAATATTACTTGAATCTGTTTCATACTCAAATTTTTTCAAAGTGCAAGAAGATCCAGGAGTCCCATCAGATTCTACTAAAAGAGATCCCCAACCCTGATCTCCTTGAGAACTTTCAGCTTTTATATCCATAATGCCACATTCTGAAATGTTCATGTCACCTTTTTCATTAGTGTACTCTTCATCAAATGCTACCTCAAATGGAGAAGTACATGCATATGGTGACTGTCTATCAGGTAATCCTGTAAAACATGGGCTATGACTCTCCTGCCTATTTTCAGGTTCTTGCATAGTGTTGATAGCATATTGGCTTCCTGTACCATACAGGAAATCTTCTTTCTCTTCTTCTAGGGAGGCCTTCAGTGAATGCATCTGTGTGAATGTTGTCTGTGTTTCTGCACTTTCCTCTGATTCATTGTCTAACATTGTCAGAGGATTAGTTGCATTCACTGTGGTAGATGGGCTATTGGTAATTGCTATCTTACTGTGCTCTATTACAACTTCACTATTAACATGGATATCTGATGTGTCTTGTTGATCAACATTCCCTGTTACATGGTCAAAGCCAAAAAGCTGGTTACCCTCAGAAAAAGTGCAACATACAGAACGATCTGTAGGCGAAACTGGAGCAGCAGTAGGATGGATAAATTTATTTACAGAAGCTGAGACTTCTTCTTCTTCAATGATTTTCTTTTCAAATGCATCCTTATCTAGATTTAGAGGCATTTCCGCACTTTCTGTACCAGAACATGGCAAATCCTCTATTTCAATAGTTGCTTTGTTTACTGTGTCAGAAATCTCCATTTTTACCATTCTAATTTCAAATTGTTCTTCTCTTCTATTAGGTGACAGTTGGTAGGAATCTTCAATGCTTATATCATAATTATTTGGAAGGCATGAACCATTTCCTTCAGGACATATCTCTTCCCTGTCAATCATCAGCTGCTGGTTAAAACAAAAGTCTGTGTCTCTGCACATATCTGACAGCATGGGAGACATATGAGTGGCTTCTTCAGGCTCAGGCAGAACAGAAGACTCTGCACATGTCTGCTTGCTTTCATATTCATGGCAAACATCAGGACTGCTTGAGGCCTGTGAACTGCTGTCTTGATCACAGTGACTTAATATATCAGGATTTTCTCTGTTTGTTCTCAGATTGAAAGGTTGTTCCACAACATTCCACAAATCTGGATCAACAGTGAATCCTTGGCAGTCTGCAGGGTTATTTTTTAATATATCTGGAACAAATGTTTTTTCTTGTGGAACTCTGTCTTCATTATGCAATGAGCTGGATGTCTTTGCTGCTAGAAGTTGCAGAGTATTTGGTGAAGATTTTTCATGTGGGTCTAATAGTTTTTGACCAGATAGGTTACCTATGTTTATTTCATTGGGATCACTGGAAGCTACATTCAGATGATCGTTTAACAGACCAAGCTTGAGATCTACCTGAGCAAGCGCATTGAACAGGCCTGACTGCCAGTCTTCCTGAATACATTGTTTAAGACAGTCCTGGTCACTAACAGAAACAGCAAAAGGCTCTTTTTTTTCATCCCTTTTATTATTATATAATTGTGACAGTGATTCACACTCTTCAAAGTTTACCGGAACCTGATCTAATTGTTCGTTTTGTTTATCCAATGAGTGTTCTCCATTATTATGTTCACCTTCATTGTTTAATCGAGTAGACTCCTTTTCATAGCTAGCAGCATTTAGTTCTTCAAGTTTTTCACTTCTTTCTTTCAGCACTCCCAAAACATCATGGCCTACAGCTACTGAATCATTAATTTTTGAATTGTCATCTTGTTTTTGTAAATTCCACCATTCTGAAGAATCATTTGAAAATCCAAGATCTTCCACTCTGGACATCTGAAATTTATCTAATGAACTTTCAGAATTACTATGCAGTAGTAAATCCCACACATCTGAAGTCCTTGAAGTATAATTTTGTTCATGATTTATAGTAGAGGTTTCGTCATGTACGTTATCCTGAGATGTTCCCAAGTGTCTTAAATATTCAGAAGTTTCATGACAATAATCTTTCTTTAAAGTACTACAAGCATCACCCTCTTCAAAACATGTATTTAATGCCATTTCATGGATATTTTGGTCCAACCTGGGCTGAGGACCTGAACTCTCTGAATTAACTGCCAGGTTTGTTTCATGGGAATACAAAGATTCCTGTATTGTATCTTCCTCCAGTTTATCAGGGTTTACATCTGACTTTTTTCCTGACTGATGCACATTTGAATATTCTGAATCTTCATCTATTCCAGGGCTTGATAAAGAAGATACTGTATCATCCTCTATGTGAGCATTCCAAAGATCTAAGTTTTTGGGAACCTTGTGATCAGTGCTTGTTTCAGAATCTTCTTGGCTTTTAGTCTCAAGTAATTCTTCTGCTTTACCATAATTTGTGATATCCCAATTATCTTCATTTTCTTTTTCATTATTAGCTGCTTGCAAGCTGTCCCAAGTATGCATCTTTATAGAAGAGTCACTGAAATCTGGACTTGTTGCACTCGAGCGTGTATATTCATGAATGGAATCGCCACAGGTATTGCCATCATGGTAGGTGTCTTTGACTTCAATATCTTCTGGGAAACTGCAGGTGGTAATTGACTCTCCAAGTGCTTCTTTTATTGTAGGGCTTACAACAAGAGAATGTGTTTGTTCATTCACTGATATATTCCAAGCAGCCAGAATTTGGAATGATTCATGATGAGGTGTAATATCAATATATGTTTTATTTGAACCTTTATTTTCATATACTAGACTTTCAAAAGTTTCACCTCTTTCAGAATAATCCATTTCATATGGCAATGAATTACTTATTATAGGTTCCCCTGTTGTATCCATGGATTTAGTATATTCTGCATATGGATTTTGCAGATTTTCAGTTGCTCTTTCTTGATTTATATCTTCCAAAGATGTTTCGTGACTGCTGAGCAATTTATCCCATTGACCTTGACACTCAGCAAATATAGCAGAAAGCTTTTCTTGACTGTTCTCCTTTCCCACAGAACCTAGAGAAGGATTTTCCTGCTCAAGAGTTTTTTGTGATGAGAAATCCTTATCAAAACATTTCAGAACTGATGATGATGCCACATTTACACTGTATTTTGAATTATCAGCTGTGTCAAGATGTACCAAAGACTTGCTACCATCTTTGGGAGACATAGCAAAACAATCTGCATTGCTATCTGGAGATTCTTTCTTCTTGTCCTCATTGACAGAATTAGTCCAATTAGGAAACTGTATGCTTATTTCTGATGGTTCTGCTGATACATCTTCAAGACTCCCATTACTTCTTGGCTTTTCAGTTGATCTGGGATTATCAGACATTGTCAGGCTTTCATCTGAATTATTAATGTATGACAGAGCAAGCAAAGATGATGGTGGTGTGTTGTCATTCTCTGTGTATTCATTGTTAATACTGTTAAGGGTATCATGTCCACTTCCTTCATCAGTCTTCCGTTTACATTCCTGAGCTCTTTGCAACAAAGCAGAGGAAACATCATTGTGTTCCACTCCAGGCTGTTGACTGCGATAGAGTTGTTGATTCCACTGGTCTAAATGTTTATCTAGAAGTTCATCACTCTGCTGAGACTGTTCGTTGTCTTTTACTTTACTACTAACTGAAATAGTGCTCTTCATGTCATTGGGGTCCAAATGTAGATAGTTTGTCTCCATAAGACTGTCTCCACTAGTTATTTCAGCATTTTCTTTGGATGACAGTGAAAGATTACTTGTCTGTACAGAAATCACCATTAATCCACAGTCTTCAGAAGTAGAAGGACTACTTTCATCAATACAGCAGTTATCTGAAAAATACATGGCACCTTTTTGTTCTGAATCAAGTAAAACAGCGTTTGCTACAAGGTTAACTTTAGAATGTGCAGGTTCTGTTTCTTTCTCAGGGCTTCTGTTTTCACAACTGGAATCAGATGAATGTATAGGAGATAACTGTGGGAATGATTTCTCCTGTGTTAAAGCACATGTTACATGTTCACCTGGGTTTGAGTTTATCATTTGATCAAAGATCAGTTCTCCATTAGAAAGCTTGCCTTCACCTTCTCTTTCATCTCCAGTTCCTGATGGTGATACATAGGAGTCTGAGGTTGAATAATTTGTATCTGGTGGAGAAACAACTAAGTCTTCACCTGTATTTGATGTGATAAAATCTGGATCTCTGTAGGACAGGAAGGGATCTTCCCAAGAGATGTTTCCAAGTATTTCTTTTCTGATGTCTGAATCAGACACACCCCATCCCTCTACATTATGATTTTGTTTGGAATTTTCTACAGTGTCATTTTGGTGTTCCAAGGTCAATTTAACATTCTTCTGCATACTATTAACATGAGACTGTTCATTTGTATATGCTCTGTGGTTATCTATTGAACTGTGATTATCTTTATTTTTGGATTGTAAATCAACTTGGCTGTTTAGATTTTCACATTCATTTTCTCCAGAGATTTCTGGCAAATGTTTAGGCACAGCCCATGTGTCAAAATTCCTTTGTGAAATGTGATCAAAATCTACATGAGGAACATTCCACACATCCTCTGAAAGCTCAGAACCAGCACAATCAAGCTTTGACCAAGCATTAGGTGAATTTGTCTCCACACATCCAGTGTGATGGTTGGTATTATCCCACAGATCACATGTTGCAGGCATTGGTTGACTGGATTCCCACACATTAGAAAAGTCTTCCTTTTGTTGCCCGTTCTCTTTTTCTTGGTTTCCCAAATCATGCTCATTCTGGATAGGACTCAGTTGATCCTCCCAAATACTTGTTCCTGAAAATTCCAGTTGCTTTGGATATTTTTGTGCACAGACTGAATCTGAAGCTCTTCTGTCAATTTGCTTTCTCTGCAGTAGACTTGCTTTATGATCTTTCCACGAATCAGGATTCTGAAATGCAGCTTCTGTTTCAGCTGAACTCCATGTGTCAGCATCTTTTGAACCTAATTCAAAACCATCCCACCAGCTACTATATCTAACACGAGACTGAGGATGGTTCACATGATCAATTTCATTAATTTTTTTAATTACATCTTGTGGATAAAATAAAGGTAGGCCACTATCTAAAGGTGATGTATCCACAAGGCTGTTCATTGGGGTTGGTGGAGTTCTTCTCTCATCATTTTTCACCACTTCCGAAGAAGGCGGAGAATCATTTTCCAAGGCCAACAAACTTGATTTTGATTTTGTAAAATCTCTAGCATTTTGTGGGTGGCGTGTATGCTCATTAAATTTTACTGTGTCATCTTCTTCATTTCTTGTCACTAGCAAATCAGCTGAATAATATGAAATTTCATATTCTGATGGATTGGTCCCACCAGCTATTTTTGAGTCAGCTGGCTGCTGTCCTTCTGATGAGCCACTGTCATGGGAGAAATCATCACCAGGAGAACAGTCTACAGAATGAGAAACCTCTGTCTGAACTGTAGCCATCGGTGCTAAATCAAAGTTGAAAAAATCAAAATTGTCACTGCTGTTTCTAGACTGAGGCTTTTCTTCAGCTACTGCTCCTTCTGGAATAGGGCTATAAGAGTCAAAACCAGAGAGGAAACTGTGATGAGATACAGCTCCCTCTGCTACTGGACTATCATCACTAAGAAAAACTGAGCTCTCTTTGGAAGATCTGCTGCTTCTAATAGTAGCAAGTCCACTGTCTGGACTCACAAGATCTACATTAACATCAGCATGGGCTTGAGCAGATCCATTATGATCTTGAGGGTTCTCTATAAAGTTGACAACATTTGACTGGGGTTCAATATCAGAACCATACAATTCCACAATTCCAGAAGACCCTTGGGAAAGTGGTGCACTTCCAGCAACAGCTTCAGTGGAAGATGTCCTACTGTTTGATGCCATCTCTGGGTGTCTTCTGGTGATAACATCTTTCATTAGCAAAAAAATTTCATCACAATTTGCTGTAGAGTTAGCTTGCTGATAAAGGAGGAGTTGGTCACAGCCATACTCCAGAGGATCTAGTTCCAGGCAAGGATTCTGACATTCCTCTAACTCACAACAGATCTGTTGAAGAGGAATAGTGTTATTTTTTTAAAGAAGCAATTCATTGCCATTTACACATTATTAAGCGCAAATATTTCCTCTCATTAACTAATACATATTTTCCTTTTAATTTTTATAAATTTTATAAACAATTTTAATGGCCAGGCACTTAGAAACTGAGAACAAACCTTACAAAATGGCAAGAGAAAATTTAAAGTTTTTGGTATTCTTGTAGTAATCTGGTTATATAGTATGTTAATGATACAAGGGACATGCAACTGTTAGAGGGAGGCACACAAGTCTCCAGGAGACCATGATCAGTTGCACTCCATTGCCACAGTGACACATGCGTAGTTCCCCACTCCTAAATCTTTAGCTTGAGGGACTGAAGGCTCTTTGATGCTTCTCAGGTAATCCGTATCTCTTTGGAAGTCCTTGTTATCAATATCAGGCCACCTGGGCTTTCAACTCATGATTCTAAGTCCAAACATACAGAATTAGCATCAACACTTTGCTTAAGTACTTTTGAAGTCCTGAAACCTCAAGCTGTTTATATGAGAGAATTATTGGGCTCTAATTAGTTTTGTTACGTTATTTATTATACGTAGTTATGGTTATACAAATGTACATTCCCTTTAGGGAGAAAAAATAATAATTTTCAATTACCTTCATTACATTACATGCAAGACCTTATATGTTCATACAAAACTACATTGTAATATTATCTGCTTTTCCTTAGCCAGGCATCTCTATAACACAGGGAAGAACTTAAACCTGATATGTGTGAATAAGTGCACAGGCATTACTATACACATAGCATCATCTAGTGCAAGATTAATGAAATATATATCTTTAGCATAGCCTAGGCTTTACCAGTGGCATTACTATGGGGCACGGGGTATGTGGCCTGTACCAGCACACACTCCAAAAGAAGGGTGACACCAGGTGGGGCCCTCTGCCCATTGGGGGATGAAAAGGGCCCAGCACACCCCTCCTAGCCTACCATGGTGGGGAAGGCCTCTTCAAGAGCAGAACTCCACTGCCATGGCAAAGGAAAGGCCTAGGCTCACCCCTTACAGGCTCCATCCCCATCATCCTGAAGCTAGATTATTCCAATGTGATTCCAAGTAGTCATTACTGTTTCACTCCCTATGACTGACCTAGTTTTAAGACTTGCATAGCCCACATTGTTAAAAATACAATGACAAAAGATTATGTAATGATACATACTACTGTACACAAGATGCAGTTACAGTACTTCCTTCATTCATTCACAATACATACTTGGTTTCCCAGCTCCATGTTTTCTGAATAAACTGCTATTTGCCTTTTTTCTTGGTCCTCTTCTGATATGTAGCTGGCCAAAATGACAAGGACATCAAAGCCATATTTGTCCACAAATTCTTTTAGGTCTCCAGTCATGTTTCTTTGTAAGAGGCAGTCCTGAAAGATGACAAAATTATTCCCAATTGAATAAATTCCAGAATTAGCTTAATCAAGTCAGTGAGCAACTCAGTAGTGATTAGTGTTTTTTGTTTTACAACGACAACTTGTTCATATATTTTGCTAAATAATTGGAATTTAACCATTCATCCTCTTAAAGCATGATTAGAATGATAATATATTCAAGTTTTCACAAGGAATGCTAAAAATCTCTTTGATTTATAGCTTGGAATCCTTTGTGACATATGCATATGTAACTCATAGTTATGTGTGCAGATTTCTTGTTTTGTATGTTGCACAAGGAGGTATTCACTAGTGTCACAGACCCCTTTACCCAGATTGCCCTCAAAACTCCAACCCCTAGGAATCCTGACAGTCACCCTGCCGATGTTCCCCCGATGTTCCCCTCTGGGCAGCAGGGTGAGTCCTTACATATGTGGATTTGTGGTTGTGATGTTGTGTTGGTTCTTTAGTTTGGTAGGTGTGGTCTGACTTCAATTCTGGCTTGACAGGTAGCCAGAGATAGGTTTAAAACAACAACAGAAATAGATTTGTTAAATACAATAGATTTGTTGAACTCTGATATTCTATTCTTTAGGCTCTCCACCAGTGGTGTTACTGCCAGGGCTGTCACCCAGTGTGTAGCCTGAGGATTCTGAGTTGATTTTCCTATGGCTATATACATAATTATTGGTTCTGTCTTGCTGTGCTGAGCATACCATGGCTGGCAACCATTTTGGTGGCAAACACAGTCAAACATAGGCCCACCATATGTTCACATATATCTTTTTATTAAAAAATTCTGCACAGGCTGGTATTCCCTTCCACCCTCTGCAGCAACCAAAGCCCCTCCTCCGTGGATTTATTGTTAAGCCTCTTCCACACCCCAAGGCCATTCCTTAGCTACAGTAGACATGGGGAATCAAAGAAGCCTCTGGATACGTCTTTGTAGCCATATGCAGAATGGTTACATCATCCTTCTGCATCTGGCTACAGGGACATAGCCAGATGTTTCTCTACTGCTCTCTCTCACACACACATAGACACACTACATGAGCCACAAAATTGCTGTGTGGGGTGCCGCAGCAACTCTGGTAAATCTGGGGTTGGGGCTAGAATTGCCAACTGTAATGTATTCTGCATGTGGAAATATTACACTATGTTGTGCTAATCCTAAGCAAGAGCTTCCCAAGGCTTGAAAGGCAGAAGCAAAGCTAAAAGAAAATAAGAAAAGCATTTTTTACTAGAGCAAACAGGAGAGGAATGCTGTGGCAGTGACAAAACCCCAAGATGATGACTCCAGCTGCCATTTTAACTCTCCTACTCTCAGCAGCAGCCTGACCACCAACCCCGATAGCAACAGAACTAATGGAAAAAGAACTTGGAATCCTGCCTAGGGTCAAATGACATGTGGGATAAACCCAATCTTTGCTGATTGCTCCTCCTGCCATCCAAGAATGTAACACTTTGAAAATACTGAATGTGAATTAGTGTGATGAAATTAGGAAGATGTTTAAAATGTTAAAAGTGTGTGACACTGTCTCCTGTGAAATCAGCCTTAATATTAATTCACCCCTAATATTATTTGCTTTAGGAACCGGACAGTCTAATGGTTTATGACAAACTCTTGTCTTACTTTTATTCTTTAATCATCATTCATTAAAAGAAATCAGAGCTATTTCAAAATAGTGCCATCACTAAATACAAAACGCCACACAACTACATCCTATAAAGACTAGTCACATTTTAATCATCATATTTAGTTCATTTGTAAAATTCTCAGATCTCCTTTAGACAGTGGGGATAGAAATCCAGTGCTTCAGACTTTGAGGACTACAAGAGCACAATGGTAGTTATGAGACTTTTGCATTTTGGTTGGGACTCCAGCTGCAACTTTCTTCAGAGGTACTTCTTATTAGTACCTACATCATCTTAGCAGTGAGATACTCAACATCTCACCATTAGGACTTCTAATAACATATAATTGAGTCTCTTCTCTACTATGTTTTGTCAACCTGTTCTGACAGACTAATCTAGGCATTTCTTCAGACAACTGGCTTGAGTCCTCTACCCATGCTCTGAAGCAATTGCCCTGTTTCCCCCATGCTTTGACACAAGGAAGCCCTTATGCTCCAGAGGCATCGCATCCCACTTCTCTCCCATCCCATCTGTGTCAACCTTTTTCACCTTGGAACATAGAACCATTCAGAAGTCTTGAGAGATGGAGCACCTGACAGCAGATGTCACCCAGTGAAGAGGGGCAGGGCTTCTGGGGATGCATGCTACCTCCCTCCATGCCATCCTGTCTGAGACACCATGAGGGGCAGCACACACAGAGGTGTTCAGGACAGTGTGGGGAAAGTGGGAGTATGCATGGGGGAGTGTGAGAAGGCACAGGGAGGATGGGAGCCCAGGCAGGGATGGCACAAGGGTGAGTGTAGAGGGAGGGCCTGTCCAGGTGTCTCCCCACTTCTGAGGTGTCACTCAGTGCGGCCCACACCACCGTTCACAACCTAGTGACACCAATGCCTGACAGGAATCTACCCAATCCTTAAAGAAAAGGTTGGGAAATCTTGCATATTCCATGAGAACACATATGTGTGGTAGTGCAAGAAATCATGTGCCAAGTGGAGCAGACTGTTCAAACCAAAGAGCATTGTAACGAAGAATTGTGCTTCCACTTTGTATCTGTTTCAGGAACAGAGAGTTTATGTGTGTGAGTGAGTGAGAGAGAGACAGACAGACAAGTTGGCTACTGTGCCTTCTTGTACACTGGAACCAAGGTATATTTCATATGGGCTAGGGAGATAGATCGCTATGGGAAATCACTTCTCCCTACCCATCTCCATTTGTAAGAGACTTGTTCTTCTCAAGCTTTTTACAATAAAACAAGTTGGGTTTTCCTAAAGAGTGCTCTGACAATAGATGGATCTTTTTCTTATCCAAGTTGCACCCAGACTTAACTAGCAGGAGAAAGAGGTGATGAAATAAGGTGCAGATAAAGCCCTTACTAAAGTCCCAGAGGATGAGGATCATTGCTTTCTCTCCCATACATGTATATACACATACACACACTGCTGCTGCTGTTGCTACTCCTGAATTAGGTTTAGGGGAAGATTGCAGTATATATAATTCAAGCTAAAATCACATTTTGTTGAGTTTTAAATAGACCCAGAACTAAGAAGTGGTTTCAAACCCCTGCTGGGCTCCCCAAATGCATGTGACTGTCCTCAACTATCCATTTCATACATCCTGTGGGACAACAACCATGTCTGTCTAGGGAGCAAAAAAGGAGCTCATAGAAAGACTAAAAATAGATTTACTTTTTCAACTTTTCTTTTTTAAAAAAAGAATTGTAGGTAAATTACCTACATTTACTCAATGAACTTGCTGTCTTTCCTTTCACCACCTGCAATAGCTCAAGAAAACAAAGTAACAAATGCCCCCATTCTGATTACCTTGGATTGTACTATTTGTATTTGATAAAATGTATTCTTGTCCTCTAGGTAAGCACATTATCGTATGACGTTATTGGCTTTTATATTGCTTTGCTACTAAGCAACACTCTTCCTAAACCAACAGCAGTTCATCAACAACAGACCACAAAATTCAGGTGGGTGCTTTACTCTTCTTCCATTCTCAGCTATATACACCTGTCTTCTACATGATGAATTAGCTTTAATTTTCCATGTGTACAAATACTATTTATTAATCTATTCAGATGTAGCCAGGAAATTTGTTTCCCCTGAAGTGAAAATGAAATGATAAACACTTTAATCAACACTCTGAAATGGAATGTAGTATCAAAGGGTTATAACCTATTTCGGAGAAACAGATCAGACAAAAAAAGGAGGAGGATTAGCATTGTATGTAAAGGATGTTTACACCTCTGAAGAGATGCATGACAAGTCCTGGAAGCCAGGTTGCGGTCATCTGGGTAAAAATTAAGAGGGAGAGAAACAACAGGTGTGCCACTGTATGGCTCTGTTACAAACTCCCAGCCAGACTGAGGACTTGGATGATGCCTTCCTGGAACAAATGACCAAACATTCAGAAAGGAAAAAATGTGGTAGTAATGGGAGAGTCCCACTAACCTGATATTTGTTGGACATTAAACTCAGCCAAACATTTTAAGCCTAACCAATTTCTCACTTGCCTTGCAGAAAATGTCATTGTCTAGAAGGTGGAAGAGGCAACTAGGGCATCATGAGCTTTTTGTTTAAGATCTGATCCTAACCAACAGTGATGACATAGTTAATGGGATGAAATGGTGGGATCCTTAAGCGAGAGTGACCATGTTCTTCTGGAATTTGTTATACAGAAGAAAAGGAAGCCAAGCATAGTCAGACATGCATTTTAGACTTTAAGACAGCTGACTTTAGTAAACCAAGGGAATCACAGAGTGTGATCCTGTGGTCAGGAATACCAAAAGAGAAGGGAATTCATGAAGAATGGATTTAAAAAAAAAAAGTGAAATACTGAAGGCACAATTTCAAACAGTTCCAATGAGGAGGAAAAATGGGACATATGTAAAGAAACTAAGGCCGGTTACAAACTGGCACTTGGGATGTCCGCAGGACGTCCCATTTTAAAAAAGGGGCGTCTCTTCTAGACGCCCCTGGATCTAATACGGACTCTGTCTGTACAATATGGCGCCGGCCGTTCCACACAGCCGGTGCCATCTTTACATATCGGACGCTGTGCGTCCGAACATGTTGCGGTGCTAATGACGTCGTGAGTGTGCCAGTGGCGCCTCGCAATGTCATTAGGGTGCCGCAGAAAGAAGCTCCATTTTGGAGCTTCTTTTTTGCTCCGTAAGGGAGCCTTGCGGTGTGGCTGCGATGGCTCCCTTACGGAGCAAACGGCGGCGGCAGCAGACCGCCTCAAAGCGGTGGTCTATAACCCGCCCCCGATGGATGTCAAAAAAACTTTCAGCAGAGCTAGGATTTAAAAGGAGCATGTACAAAAAATGGAAAAGGGGGGAAATCACCAAAGAGGAATTCAAATGAATGGTCATCATATGTAGGAAGAAAGTCAGAAAAGCTAAAGCACAGAACACACTCAGGCTAGCTAGAGAGGTCAAAAACAATGTCTGCAGTAAAATGAAGAACAAGGAAATGGTAGGGCCACTGCAAGGAGGAGATGGTGAAATGCTTACAGAGAAAAGACAGAACTACTCAACAGCTTTTTTTGTCTTGGTCTTCTCCCTAAAGGAAAACAGTACTCAACCTGGGGGAAATGGAGCAGATGATACAGTAGCGGAAATACAGAACAGAACGGGTAAAGAGACAGTACAGAAATACCTGGTGACTCTAAATGAATTCAGGTCTTAAGGGTCAAATGAACTTCATTCAAGGGTATTGAAAAAACTGGCAGAAGTAATCTCAGAATCAATGTCAATAATTTTAGAGAACATCTGGAGAACAGGTGTAGTACCAGCATACTGAAGAAGGGCAAATGCTGTCCCAATCTTCAAAAAGGGGGGAAACAAATAAATGGATCATAGAACAAATCAAACCTGAACTCTCCCTAAAAGCCAAAATGTCTAAATAGAGGATGCTGTACTTTGGTCATTTCATGAGAAGACATGACTCCCTAGAAAAGGCAATGATGCTAGATAAGATAGAAGGCAGCAGGAAAATAGGAAGACCATATTCCAGATGGATAGACTCAATGAAGGAACCCACTTCCCTGAGTCTGCAAGACCTGACCAGGGCTATTGAGATGTCCTGGAGATGTCTCACTCATAGGGTCTCCATAAGGAGAGGCTGACTTGAAGGCAGTTAACTCACACGTGCACACATACACATTGAAGATGGATCAATCTTATTTTTTGCTGCTTTAGAGAGCAATGGATTCAAGCTACAGGAAAAAACTTAAATATTATGAAGAATTTCCTGATGGTTAGAGCTGTTCAGCAGTGGGACATGCTGTCTGAGAATGTGGTAGGGTCTCCTTCTTTGGAGGTTTTTAAACAGAGGCTGGATGGCCATCTTGCCAGGAGAGCTTTGATTATGTATTCCTGCATAGCAGGGGGTTGGACTAGATGGTCCTTGAGGCCTGTTCCAACTCTATAATTCTATTAATCAATTGTAAACATATACTTTCAGCCTTCTGATCAATTCTTTCTACTTTAATCCAAGTTTTAATCCATCTTTTCCTTCAACGACTGACAATGGGAGTAATATTTCAAAACTATAGTTTCCTACCAAAACTTTCTCAACCAAAAGTTAGCTTATATTTATCTTATTTTTTCTTAATAAATTACATAAGAAATGTGTCATCTGGTGTTACTGAAAACAGGCTGACTTTTTATTTCTCATTATTCTAAAACCCATTCATTCTGATTCAGAGTTGCTATTCTTTCTAAAGAAACACATATTCCCTTTGTGTTCAGGATTTGCATTTCCCCTTAAAGTTTATTTTATGCTTGAAAAATGTGAATGTTGTTGCAGCACTCATTCATGAATGTAATAAATTCATCCAAGATGCATCTCTAACACAACATAGAGAAATACTAACTTCCCAGTTTTAAAAGATATTGGAAGAGATGATGTGCAGAACAAAACTATTTTACCATAGCTATATTTGCAAACATAGATTATGTATAAATGGGAATTTAAAAAAAGACTATTTCAAGCCTAACTCTGACAACAAATTTTGTTTTGTTTTTGTCCTTTGCAATAGTTATACTTTCTGATTGATGGCATCTGACAGTTGATTACCCAAGTGAGCCGCATATAAATGTACATTACACATACATCTGACTCTTTGGAGGAGCTAACTGTGTCAATATTAACCTGACCAAATTAAGAATAAAATGCCTCTTTTGTTCTTCACACTTTTCACATGGAGAGCGCAATATGGCTTTTGTCAGAGGTGCTCCATCATTTTGGCTCAAGGAAACTGTCAGTACAGTTTGGGATTCGTTATTCATGGGCAGATATCCTGATGGGTCTAATGAAGCCTTTCTGCTGACAACTCATTTGCTAAAAATACCCAACCATCACAAAGTACAAATGAGGAATATATTTCTTTCCTCATTACTGTGTTTTCCTCTCACAATGGCAATTATGTCATGAACCCTCATGATCCTCAAGCTGAGCTACACTGAACTCCACTATGCAGTCTTTATAGCAATAGCCTCTGCATAGGTCATAGCCACCATTTCTGTTTTCTAGTTTCTTACTGGGAACTCCCTAACAAACTTTATGACATCTTTAAATTGCAATATAATAGGGTGAACACCAATGTTATTGCACACATGCCGTGCAGACAGCCTGTGAGCCATTTGTTGAAAATTTTGAGCTAATTAATGCAAGCCCCCTCCTGAATGCAGGCATGGGTCATTTTTTAATAAAAGTTTTCAGGTAATGTCATCAAAGTTGAAAAACAACTAGATAGAAAGAAACAAATACTCAATCTGTATCATTAACTATTGTGCCCATTCTCTCTTAGATAGAAATAGTTTATGTTTAATATTCTATACTAGGCATACCATCATCTACTGAGAAAATTGCATGATTTCAGGCTAGTTGGTACTGGGCTTTATAGACAATCTCATCCTTATAGTTTAATGTGTAATGGTGCACAGTGCATGTGACAAAAATAGCATGCCTGTTTCATTTGTCCATCTCATGTATGAGGCATTTCACAGGTAGACACGGGAATGTTGGAACATACGAATCCACATTTACCAACCTGCCATGACTTTTCTGGCCTTTCTTCTATCCTATTACAAAGTCTCTTGATAACTTCCTGGGATAGTGTCTATATAAGGCAGCTATAATGTAGCTTTGCAGAAACCATGTTGATTCTGCTTAAGCAAGACTTGCCCTTCTATATGTTTGGTAATTTCAGCCATGATCCTTTTGGGTAGCTAAGGGCACCAGTATAGCTGATGACAGTAGTAGTGTGGTAGCAGGAGTGAAATTGTTATGGACAATGCATCAGAAGAGATAAAATGGTGAGTGGGAGCAGCAAAAAAAGCCCAGTTCTGTTGGGATATAATGTTTCCCTGCCAGCTTCTGAGCCAATAGTGCAGCTTTCTTTGGTGATGAATATTATGTTCTCTATTGTCTCCTGCTGCCAGTTTTCTGGTTGTTCTCTGCCTTCAACGTGTTTCAGACTGTGGTGACCCTAAAATGAACCTATCATGGAGTTTTCTTTGCATGATTCATTCAGAGGGAGGTTTCCATTGCTCTCCTCTGAGGCTGAGAGGGTGTAGCCCAGTGGGTTTCTATGGCTGAGTGGGGATTCAAACCCTGGGCTCCCAGAGATTTAGTCCAACACTCAACCCATTACCATGTTGCTTTCACTGCCAATATACACCACTCTAAAAATCATCTTTCTTTATTCTACTGCACTGGCATAAAGGATTAGATTTCTAGCCTTAATCTTTATTAACATATTTGACTTTCAGGGAGGAGAATAGTGGGCTGAAGCCCTTCCTTAGTGCTCCACTTTCCAAGAAAGAGTTGTCACGATTAAAGTGTCAGCCAGAGGGATTAAAGGGAAAGTGAAGGGATTACCAATGAGCATCCAGAATCCTTGTTCATGTACTAACTTGCTAGTGACCACAGACGGAATGAGGAAGGGCTGTGGGAGCTACATCTTTACCTAAGCCATGAAACACAGCCAATCTGATCTCATGGATCTGACTGATACCAAATTGGCAACCTTCTTTCTTAGAATCCTTAAATTAAGTGTTGAGATTATATAAGTGAAGAATTTTTCCAAATAGCAGTTGGACAGAAGCCTTATCAACACAACTTCCTTTTGTAGCTGGAAACTGAGGACCCTATTGCATGGAGTTAAAACCCCTGCTTACCTTTCCCAAATTCAGTCCTAATTCAGGAGGAAACTGGGTGATATTACTTTGGTGGCCATTTTCAGAAGTCAGAAGCTTCCAACTTTGAAAAATGGCTGCCGAAGCAGCTTACAGGATCTGGATTGCACCCAAGATAGACCCAGTTGGCGATTCGGCGGCAAATTCTTTGTGATAACACCCAGCTGCCTCCTGAATTAGGACTGAATTCAGGAAAGGTAAACTAGGGTTTTAACTTTATGCGATAGAGTCCTAAATGAGTTTATTCTTTAAGATCAGGATTTAAATATAAAGATTGGAAGCTGTTCTGCTTAAAGGGATATAATAAAGGATTTAAAAATATGTATTTTTATGGATGGGTTAGAATTTTTAAAAGGAGAAAATAAATGGTGGGGGAATGAAAAGTGTTATCTCTTTGATGCTGATAAGAGTGGCTGGAACTGGACTGTGGTGAGGGAATACAGTAGTTTAATCATTATCTGTGTGATTGCTGGATTGAAGAAAGATGGAACTTTTCAGAGAAGATTTTTACCAAGAGTTGTTGATGGAGATCTGATTGTGGAGAAATCAGGAATTCCCAAACATAATGAAGAGACCGAGAGGAGACGTAGCAGAAGTTCTGAGACAGGAAGGTTGTTGAAATTAAGGCAAAATTGTTGGGGAATAAAATGTGAGGGCAGGAGAAAAGGGGGGCTAATCTAGAAATAATGGAGTGTATGAATAATCAGCTTAATTTAATAAAAGGATCAGACTGTCATACTGATGAGAAATGGGGTGACGGAGGTTTGAGTTACAAAATGGGAGTTATAGAACAGGAGCAAAGTGGCAGACTAATCTGAAAATGATGTGGGGGAATTTGTACAGAAGAAGGAACAAATTCCGGTGGAGTTAATGAAAGGATGAATTGCAAATATTGAGAAGTGGAGTGAAAATTGGCGTCAGATAGAGATGAAAAAGAGGGTATTCTGTCATGGGACAAGTACTTTGGAACAGGAAACTGGAATGTGAGGGACCTAACAAGAAGTAAAGAAGTGAAGATGAGAGAATGGAAGGAAGGACAAGTTAGTGCAGATGAAGATGAGAACAAAAGTCAAATTAAAATGAAACTGAAGTAATACTGTTTGGTTAAAATGGGTTATGAAAACTGGTTATAGGATATAATGATATCAGAATTTGGTTTTAAGAAAGGATTCTAGAAGAAGAGTTTAAGAAAAATGAAACTTTGGAGAAACAAAGAGGTTTAAAGAAAAAATGGATACAATGACAAGATATGTAATATTAATCTAATATTTTTAATCTAGTAAGGATTAATATTACATGATTAATTTTTACAAACTAGCATGTTAGTAAGTTGTTGGCATTTAATATTAAACTGAATATTACTTATTATGATGTAACACATGGATATGGAAAGAAGAGAGCTATTAGTTTTTACTTTGAGAAGCTTGATATAATTAACCATTATATAACTGTCAAAAGGAAGAATGGAAAGCATCTATTTTTCTGTTCTTTAATCCTTAGTCTATATGCTTTATTGCTGAATGTGTTTATCCTACTTTTTCTTTTTCTTTGTCTTTTTTCTTTTCTGTTTTATATAGTTGTGTATTTCTAGAATTTTAGTCTATTGGAAAATTTTCAATAAAAATATTTTTTTTAAAAAATCTTCAGCGACATTTTCTAACAAACATTATTTTGTATTGTTATTATATTTGATATACCATCATCCAGAACTGAAAGAAAGCTGCATACAAAAATGCGGAATTGAGTAAGTAAAGCCCAGAACAGATGGGCAAGAAAAAGCAGCTCACACCTGCTTTTTCCAAAGCATCTTGAAACCCTGCTGTCCACGCAGGCCATGCCCAAAGTGCCCCAAATGTGCATGGCCCAACCGCACTGGATCATTTTTTTGCCTCTGCTTTGGAGGCGTGCATCACCCAAACACCCCGCCTTCAAAGCAGGTGGAAACCATTGTATTTGACCCATCTATTTTGCCCCTAAGTGAATGAATAAATTAATTTACCTAGGACAGACATTAAGTTGACTGGCCTATAATTGCTTTGATTCCTTGGATTAAAAAAAAACAGGTCTGGGTCAAAGATTAATTTTAGGTCCATGGTACATATTATTTGAAGATCGGTAATCTTACATTTGCTTGCTTTCATCCAGGAAATATGGTCAAGAACACAATCTTTTGTCACTGCTATTTCTTTCCATATTAATTATACATTTCTTCTTACACTGATAGATTTTTATCAGCTCTGCTCTTTGATTTCTGCTCCTTTTACTGTGCTTAATCTAATAAACTAGGCCTCATATTTCCTCAGCATTTGCATTTTTAAGGACTTTTCCTGTGTTTGCGCTCGCTACTTCGTAATAACCTAGTATATTTTATTTTACTTTAAAATAACTTTTAAAATCTATTTGTTCTGGACTGTCTTTCAGGCAATAAAATTCTAAGATGTCATGCATTTTTTAAATGAATTTTCCATATTTCCTTGTGTTTGGTTCCCAGCATGCTTTCCCTGTTTCTCTTATCCTTCTTATTATATTTAGTTTAATATTCTGAGCCTGCAGGCAAGGAATTATCATTTTAATAATGTACTGCAGAAGCACCTAGGTGCTCTAGATACTCTGTAAATAAAATATGATGAGGAAGATGGATATTTCAAGATGGCAATGATGTAGTCCTGTAATGAGTCATTTGGCAAAGAAGACATTCAGTACAGATATCTGCACCTTTCCAATTAGGAAGAAGAGCTTTGCACTCTGCATTTACACTTGCACTGTGCATTTACATCACATACTCCCAGATGCTCTGTTCTAAAGGTGCACAAGGTTTCCTTCTATTAGTTTCCAACAGCAGGCCAAAAACAGCCCTGTGCTGATGGAGCAACTTTGTTGTTGGTGACGCACCTTCATGCCATTTCCAGCTTCTGGCATAATTTAAAGTGAAACTAGCATGGCATTTTCTTGGCAAGAATTGTTCTGAGTAAGAGGTTCATCTCCTTGCCTCCTTCCTCCAGAACCAACAAAACATCACTGACCAGTCCAGATCCAACCCAACTTATTTTATTGTTGGTATCACTATTGCTGTTTATTGATGACAATGTATTAATGGCTTGCTGCTTAGTTTAAGTAAAGCAACTATGTCCCACATCTACGTTGAGAAACAAATGAAACCAATGGGGGGGGGGAGAACATGTTAACATATTAACAGAGCAAAGCACACCATGGCAAAATTAGGAAAAAGTACAGTATTTTAATTTATGAACTCTGTTTTCTTCAGCACGTGTGAAAAGGGAGAACGTAAAAGAAAACTTTACATTCACATTATTTATAAATCTGTTTAACCACGAATGACTTACACTGCAACCTCAATATCTCTTCAGACCAATGGGGCTTACTCTCATGTAAATAGGCATAGGACTGGAGTATTAAGCATTATATCGGATAACACTGATGGATTCACTAGAAATGAGTAACAACAAATTAGCAAGCATTCAAGTATGGAAGAAGTGGATACATATTTTTCTCATATCCAGTGTGATTATATCAGAGAGATCTTAGGGGCGTGGGGAAACATAATACATTTACAAATATTCTGATTTTGAAAATCTGTAGAAATAAGAAGCCGTGTATTTTTTAATGTGACCTACCTATAAAAGTAAAGGTAAAGGTATTCCCCATTGACAAGGTTGTCAAGTCGTGTCCAACCATACGGGGCAGTGCTCATCTCTGTTACTAAGCCAAAGAGCCAGCGATGTCAGAGACTACTCTGTGGTCATGTGGCCAACATGATTGCACAGAACGCTGTTTACCTTCCCACCGAAGTGGTACCTATCTATCTACTTGCATTTGAACGCTTTTGAACTGCTAGGTTGGCAGAAACTGGGACTAGTGATGGGAGCTCACCCCATCATGTGGCCCCCAGGCCTCGAACTGCCAACCTGCCAATCTTGCAGTCAACAGTCAGTGTATTAACAACATCCCTAGTGGAAAAATCTTTAGAAATAAGAAGCAGTGTGGTTTTTTTTTACATGACTTACCTATATTAAAGATATATATTATACAATAGAAACATACCTAATTCCTAGTACTCATTACTGGGAGAGTCTGTAGTATAGAAATTCCACTGTAGTTTTCAACCGTTTGTTTACAAACTCATTGTTAAAAATATTTTATTAAAAAAAACATTATGGCCACCTGCATTCCTGGACTATAACCTGGAATACTTGACTTAGGACATAAAAGGCTGAGGAACTACATTTTGGCAGCAATGCTATTGGTCTTGCTGCAGGTAATGGAGTACTAAACTGTGCAGAAAAATAACCAACATAGTTACTGACCAGGAACTGTCTATTATATTAAAATTGTCCCAGGTGTAAATTTATGTTCAGTAATTTGCACCATGCAATATAACTCTCATGCAAACATGGTAATACAAAAACACATTTCTTGCTGTCAAGAAAATGTCTAGGAAAATTAATCAACCATTCATCCATTCAGGCTCTTTGCATACCCTTTTGTCAAAGAGGGAACGCTAAGAGATTTCTTTCCTCTTCCATGCACTCATTGCAGTAGATTGTAGAATCCATCAAGCTTGTGTTGATTTATTGAACTGTCTCTTAGCACAGCAGTATAACCACAGTAAATGAACTGATAACATCTCCAAAACACACACACACACACACACACACACAAACCCTCAGTAATGATTCAACAGTATCTGGTGTATTTAATTCTATCCAATGTCAGATTATAAGGGACTGAATGTCTCCTGATCCCTCAGTACCAATGTCACATGCAAAATCATGTCCACAATACAACCCTATTGATTTAACAGGTATCTATATTGTCTAGGTTGCTAATCATTTAACATGTCTAGTGTCAAAAGTGAAACAAAGTTTGTTAAACATTCTTCACTGTTCCCATTGGCAGTTATCATCAATACTATTTTAACAACTTCTGATATAAATTGATAGATACAGCTAGAATAAAGATATGGTCTTTTATAAGTTGCGTCTCTGTAAAATTATATTTAAACGTCTGTCTGTCTGTCTGTCTGTCTATCTACAGTATTTTTCATTTGAACATTCAATTCTCTAGCATGATGGAGCTATCTTTACACAGATGTTGAACTTTTACTTGGTATACCTAATGCTTGCAATGGGTCTTTATATTAAAAACAATGGAAAATGCAAAGCAGGCGGCAACCTCTTTAAATGTGGATTTTATCCCTGAGTAGCATCCACGGAAACTCACAGAGCCATCCATCACTCACCAGCTTTGCATTTTTCTTCATAAAGATATATGACCTTTGCCCATTAGATTTCATTAGCAGGGCACCATACAAGGAACCTTCGCAGATGACAGGCTAGAGAGCTAAACATCCTCGCCTGAAGGATTCATGGAAACAAGCCCATCTTCAATCCTTGTCCCTGGGAGGCACTTTTAACACCTGCCAACCAGAGCGCTATCATCAGAAAAACATTTACAGATTTATCTTCAGGCTGGTGATTATAAGAGATAATTTGTTTGGAGTATGGATAAAGTTGGTCTAGCATAAACAAACTAGATGCACAAATTACACGACGAACATCATTAACTATTGATTTAACCACTACCAATCTGAAAGAAAACAGACATTATCTCAAAATGATACGTTTTTGTTTTTAAAAAATACCTAAACAATATCAGCCACAAATAAGAGAAAATTGTAGCTTAAGCATTTTACACTTTCAGTTTACACTTTACTTTTCACTATAATTCATTACATTCTAATATTTATATATAATTATGAATCTTTATATTCATAAATAAAAATTCACATTGTTACATTAATTTATATAACTACCGTTTTTTTAGTCTATTCATTGCTGCTTATCTAGATACATAATTCTAAGTAATAGATGCTAGCTAGTGAATGCTTGGTTCTCCATAGAGCAATATTTTCCCTTTCAGAACTGAAATGATTATTTGTGAATGTTCAATATTCAATAAATTATCAAATTTCACAAGAATTAGAAATTATTAGTCACTGCTCAAACTGAATGCTTTAAAATTGATGTTAGCTTTGTTTTGAATTTTGGAGGGATTCAATTATTAACTTGTGTAAAAGCAATGTCCACCACCATTGGATATTTTCTATCATATTCTGTCAGACACTTTCAAATACTGTATACCATTCTATGCTATTGCTAAACATCAGCTGACAAAAATCTATTATTATTATTATTATTATTATTATTATTATTATTATTATTATTTAATGAAATATATCCAGTGAATACATTTATTATTAAGAAAATGTTCCAAAAAGATTTGAGCAACCAGAGATTATATTGCCAGGAAGAATTTTTAGTAGAATCTTTGGTAGGAAATTATTTTCAGCTCTATATTATTCCATTTTTATTTTTAATAGCTTGCTCTTGAACCTGTCATGTTTGCAGTTGTGCTTCTTAGAAAAGCATCTTTCTGTCTATTTCACAGGCCACTGTATGCATCGAAGAGTCAATGACTACATTAAGTGAAATATTACATATGTGACACAGCTCTCCTAAATATAAAAAACATAAAAAGAGGCTTCCAACGTCATCTCAGACATTAACTTTTCCAGTAAAAGCTGCTTATTTATTCACTAAAATCGTTATAAGTAAATAAAGTAATGAAGTTCTTCTGCATAGAGACACTTCCATTCCAAATCCTACGAAGGCAGGCCAGATTCAGAGATTCTTAGCTTGCCCTGGCCACTCTGTTGACACTTTCATCATCTGAAAAGCAATTCATCCGAAGAAACTTCTGTCTATGTGGAGGCTCTTCAGAAAATAAAAAATACTTGTGATTCTGCCTTCAAGGAAAGCCTCCATACAAAGACCTCTTCTCTTTAGACATATTGCTTTCCATCTGAAACTGAACAGTGAGAGGTCAAGGCTAAATAATCACCTGCTCAGGTGTTAACTAAGGAACACACTTGAATCTAGCATGACCATGTAAAATATCTTGACATTTAGCACTCAACAAGATTATGCCATGGAAGGCAGTGGTGGCAACAAAATGATAATGCCTATATGTACATAGGCTGAAGGCTAGAACCAAGGAAAGCACTGAAACATTTTTCCCTGTGCAACCTTCTCTAACCTAAGATTTAAAAAAAGCTTTGGTGGGTTACAGACCGCCGCTATGTGGCGGTCTGCCGCCGCCGCTTGCTCTGCGAGGGAGCCGTAGCAGCCACACCGCGCGGAACAAAAAAGGAGCTCCAAAATGGAGCTCCTTCTTGCGGCGCCTCTATGACGTCGCGAGGCACCGCTGGTGCATTCGCGACGTCATAGGCGCCGCGACATGTCTGGACGCTATGCGTCCGATACGTAAACATGGCGGCCCCCATGTGGAAGGGGCGCCGCCTTGTTGTACGTATGGAATACGTACTAGGGTTGGGGGGTGCGGAAGCACCGCCCCTTCCTAACCCTAATACGTATTCCATACGTATTTTTTGGCGGTCTGTAACCCGCCTTTGAATCTTTTCTATACTGGAACCTTAAAGTGAGGGATAATGAATTCCCTGCAATCACCTTGCTATGCACAGACAATGCAATGCCTCACATTCTTCCTATGATGTGTTGTAGATAACCATTCTTACCAGATCTTTTGTTATTATCTAAAGGAGAAATAAAGTTATTTCTCTTTTCTTTTCTTTCTTTCTTTCTTTTTTCTTTTTTTTTTGGGGGGGTCAATTGTTCTACATAAATCACAGCTAAAAACACAGAGGAGCAGCTTGGGGATGCAACCAGTGATATAATGGGTGCTTGACCTCTCCAAATGCATCCCAATTATTAGTCAGTAAAATCAGCTTCATTTGTATTTCCTTCTGCCTGTAGCATTAGTCATTTCACTTGAATGCAGCACAAAGAGATATGGGAAACTGAAGCAGCCACAGAAAAGACTCTCTCTTGAGAGCTCAGTTATTATACCTGTGAAGGTAGTGGGATTCAGAGAAGGCCCTCCACTGGTTTATTATATAAGGAGATACAGTACTGTCTTTCAAATAGTCAGGACCCGGGCCGTGTAGCGCTTTAAAGGTCAAAGGAGATTTAAAGGTCAAAGTCAGAACTTTCAGTTCTACCCAGACATGGATCAGAACCCAATGTAGCTATTTCAATAGACGAGGTTTCACATGATCCCTCCACCCAGCCCGTATCAATAGCCTGGTTGCAGCATTTTGGACAGTTTCCAAAGGCAGCCCTATGTAGAGTGTGTTAAATGGGATGTACTCGAAGCATGTGTCACTGTAGCCAGATATGACTTTTCAAGGAATGGGCCCAGCTGGCACACTACTTTTAGCTGTGCAAATGCACTTCTCAACATAGCTGGAATCTGACCATTCAGGCTCAGATCTGGGTCCTGGAGCACACCCAAGCCGCGAATCTGAGACTTTGGGGGAATGTAACCCCATCCAGCACAGGTTGAATCTTTATTCCCTGTTATGTTGTCTGACCACGTATACTTCAGACATATCTGGATTAAGTTTCCATTTGTTCACCCTAATCCAGTCCCTTATCAACATCAGACACTATTTTAATACAGAAATGGCTTCCTTGGAATCAGACAAATAGGAGAAATAGTTAGGTGTCATCAACATAATGAAGATGCTGAATTCCAAAATTCCATATGACCCCCTCCCAGCAGTTTCACATAAATATTAAAAAACATGGGGATGGAACTGAGACTTGAGGGACACTGCAGGATAACTGTCAGAGTGCCCAACATGTATCCCCTAGCACCACCTTCTGAATTCAACCTTCCAAGAAAGACTGTAAAACAGTACAGTACTCCCAAGCCTCATTTCAGAAAGGCAATGCAGGATACCATGGTACTGAAAGCCTCTGAGATGTCAAGAAGAATCAATAGGGAAATACTCCCCTTGTCTAGTTCCCTGCGTTAGTCATCTGCCAAGGTGACCAAAGCTATCTCTGTCCCATAGTTAGGCCAGAAACTAAGGATTATTTAGCATCTATATAATCCATTTCCTCCAGGAACCACTGCAGCTGGGAGGCCACAACACACTCCAGTACTGTGCCCAAAATGTGATATTGGAGACTGGCCAATATCTCCAGGGTGGGATCCAGGGAGGATTTTTCCCCTAGTAATCATAATAAAAATTCAGCAATACTCTGTGCTTAAAATTTTCCTTTAGTATATTCTCCTCAATGTTTCTCGGCATACAAACATACAGTGCAGCCTTGCCTTATGTAGGTATCTGTTCTGCACACACACCCCACGTAAAACAAATACCATGTAAACTCAAGCCCCATTCAATAGAATGGGGCTTGTGTTTGCGGCAGTGTGGCACATTGCAGTGCGGCTTCCTCGTAAAGTGGAAGCAGTGTATGGTGTGCCTGCATATGGAACGGGCGTGCTGTATCTCCACAATTAGTCTTTTTTATTTTTGGTTTGGCAGAACTCAGCGTGTGCTCTGGGATAGGACATCATCACACATAGCATGGGCTGTGGGGTTATACTGCTAGCATGCACCTGAATTCACATAGCACCACTCTCACCACACTTGCTATTCATGGATTAGGTGTGGAAGTCTGCATAGGAATGCCTAAAAACGCACATCTATGCATATAGATCTTTTGTGCTTTCTATAATATTGCACAATGAGGATTCCAGAAAGCCTGAATCCACATACGCTTGAAATACTGTGAATTTTTCTAAGCAGCCTCCTCTTGACTAAATACCCTGTCTCTTCTGCCCTCTTTAGTCCAATTCTATTTTTCCAATTACCTTGCTTAAGGTTATTTTTTGTCCCAAACTAAAGCCCATTTGGTGCTGTTCCTTCCACTTCTTGTCTCTGTGTTCTTTGTTCTTTAGTTTTCCGTACTTCCAGGGCTTCTGATTCCCAGTCATTTCCTTGGTGAGATTTAATCCCAGGCAAACCAATCATTTCTCCTTATATTCTTAGCAACAGAGCATTCCAGGACATTCTACGGAGTGTCAGGGATTTTATCACCACTCACACAATAAAATACAGATACAAAATGAAATGGCTACCATAAATGTTCATATTAAAAGAATATCACCTTCCTAATGAGAAACAAATTTCTTTTCAGCCTCTTTTCAGAGTCATGATTAGAATCTCTAGCTCTTCCCTTGTGCTTTCTCAGTAAATGTAGCCATTTTCACCTAGTAATTGTTCTGTCTTCTGCATCTCTCACAAAACAGTACAGTACCATTTCCACTGAAATGTTTGGCTACTACTTTCACTACTGTTCAGTCCAGTCTTAACTTGTTTCCCCTTTAGTCCAGTTTTCAAGTATTCTGCATATTGTTTGTTGTTGTTGTGTGTCTTCAAGTCATTTCCAACTTATGGCGACCCTAAGGCCATGACAAGGTTCTATGGGACTGAGTGAGTGTGTCTCATCCAAAGTCACCCAATGGGTTTCCATGGCCAAGCATGGAATCAAACTTCCATCTCTAGAGTCCTAGTCCTGCACTCAAACCACTACACAACATTGGCTATACACATACACATATGCATATATATATGCACACACAAACTTATATAAAGACATATATTATGAACCATTTTATACTTAGTTTAGAAAGCTCATATTTAAAACATAGAATGACTGTTTTAATCATTCTTTGTAATTCTGCTGATGTTTTACCAGAGATAATAAGCACTCATGGCTTCATGAGTTGTGAGATGCCCTTAGCAACTCATTTGTTAAACAGTCAGTTCCTTCAGAAGAGATGTTAAGAGTCATTATCTTCCCATGTAAAGGGGGAGGAATTCAGATGGAGATCTTGTGCAAGAACTCAGTAGGTCTTGATGGACATTTGGTTACCCCATATACATGTTTGCCCTGTTCTAGAAACAGGCAAGACAGAAATCTATAATGACTGAAGCAATCAACATTTCTAAGAAGAGGAAGAACAACACTGAAGGGAAAGAAACACATTAAAAATCATTCTCACACTATTCATGAAGTCACTCTACTCTGTTCGTAGGTGCTGAATTAAAATAGACCAGTGTGAAATAGAAGGAAATTGTGGGGAACGCCAATGTTAGCAGTAGTACATTTAAAGAGAGAAATACAGTGTGAATTGAACAAGCTTAGTAGTCAAGCAATTTGCAAGCTAGGGAAAGTTGAGTAAGTTAGTAATTTACCATAGTTAGTTTTAAAGAAATGACTAGCTGGAGCACTGCTATTAGGAAGATACACTATAACATTTTCTTACGGTGTCCTGTTTTGAAAGCAATATTGATGTTTCAGTGTTAGACCATCAGTCAAGACTGAAAGCCTTACATTAGGAAGATTAGGAAAATAGGAAAATACCTGCTAAAAAGTCCTTCTCTGGAATGCACCAGCCATGATCTAACCAAAGGTGTTTGCTTATTATTAATAGTGTTTGTTGTTGTTGTTGTTATTTCCATCCTTTTTCAGATTGGGATTCAAAGCAGCTTCCAACAATTAAAAAAGACATGGGAAATCAGCATAGTCTCTTTTAACATGACTTATGCTTGATGGGATAAAGGCACATTTATTTTTAAAACTAGCAGGCAGTAGAGCTGTTCCAACAAGGGAGGTGTGTGATCCCTGTAGTCAGACCCAGTTAGCAGTCTGGCAGCATCTCTTTGGACCAGTTGAAGTTTCTGAACACTCTTCCAAGTCAGGTCCACATAAAACACATTACATTACTCCAGCGGGGATGTAACTAAGATATGTGTCACTGTGGTCAGATTTCAGTTAAACACTTTGAATTTCCTTTAGATGTCAGTGGAAAAGACTTAATGCTAACACTCCAAATGAAACTAACAGGACTTAGGGCTTGTCTAAACTAAGGGGCCCATACAGACAGGCCAAAATAAAGCTGCTTCGGGTCACATTGGAGGTATGCTGTTTAAAAGATGCGTGCGTCCTAAGAGTCCGGAAGCCACACCAAAGCCATGCTCCAGACTGGATCATGGTTTTGGCGTGGCTTCCCGACTCTTAGGACACATGCATTTTTTAAACAGCATACTTCCAAAGTGATCCAAAGCAGCTTTATTTTGGTCTGTCTTTATGGGGCCTAAGGATATACACCAGACTCACCCCAGTCCCAGTGTGAACTGGCCAGATGATGTAAGGCCAAATCCACAACAAAACCAGTGTTTTAAACCGTTAATCTGGCTTTCCATGATACTCCAGAGTTCCAACAGTTCTCTTGGCTATCTGCACAGCTGGATCGGCTTCAATTCAGCCTGATCTAGTTGTCCAAACAGCAAGCACAGAGCCATCTCCCTTATTCTGCATTGAACTATGCACCTCTTTAGAGCTGCTGCCACCACTGCAGCATCACCAGCAGAGCAATTCCCTGCAAAAGCCTAGTTGTCACGCTCTCTTCTATTGAGGTCAGAATTGGGCACACACATGATCAACAAGGAGAGTAGAAGAGCACCCTCTCCTTGTTGATCACAAAGCAGAGCTCCTCAGCAGAAATGTCAACAGGTTCCCTTATTGCTCAGGAAGCAGTGGGCTGCCTCTTCCATTCTCTCCTGTGAGCAATCTCTGGTGCAAAAGACACAAGTAGGACCTGTATTACAATTCCCCATCATGCCACAGATCACTCACATGATGGAGGGAGGTGTGGTGTTTTCAGCTGCTTCCAGACAGACCATGGAACAAATCCCCATTAATCGCAGTGGCTGCTACCTGATAAACAGAGATTAGGGAACTTTCATGATCCCTATGTAGATTATGAATTCAAAACAGCCATAAGTACATAACTCTAGGTTCTGCATTCATAACTACCATAGAGGACCCTGACCATAAATGAGAAATACATTAAATATACTAATTAGAAATATATTAATCAGAAATAAAATATCCAACCAGTAACATGTTGAAAACTCCACAGAAACCAATGACATATTCAGAATTTATACTCCGGTTTCTAAAAAAAATATGGAAACAAATCTATTTATTTACACAATCACATCCACCAGATGGCGATCTTGAAGCATCAGTAGCTGTATGAAGAAGACCTTTGCTTTTCTTCTCAAATTAAATTTTGCATGCAATGTAACCTAGAATGAATTTCTGGCATCCCTAGTTAAAATGGACAGGAAGCAAGTGATGGGAGAGACCTCCTTGTGAAATTCACTGCCAAGTAGAGGAAATGTGGCTGAACTAGTTGAACAAACATGCTAAATTGGTATAAAGTGTTCCTTTGGAATTATGTTGAAATAAGGAAGTTTCAGATTGCAGCTCCCTCAACCATTTTTACTATGTTTTCTACCTCACACTTTCTCTCATCATTAACGTCTTGCAAGAGAACAACTCGCTTATTATTTTTAGACAAGGAATGGGAATCTTATAGAGTATAATGAATGTAGGGATGTTTTAAAGAAGCAGTGATGAGCAGTCAGAAGGAAAGTGGCCACGGACAATGCTGACCAAGAACAGAAAGATAAGTGAAGTGTACAAGATGCAAGCTGTCACAGGTTGTCCCATGCAAAACACAAGAGTACTGACCTCAAAATGTAAACTGAGAACTAACCTATTACTAAGATCTTCTGTAAACTAAGTAACAGTTTACTAAATTCTTTAGGAAGAAGAGTCTTTCAGAGCAAATGATGCATCAAATTCAAACAGGCCATCAAGATTGCTAATGGATTTTAATAGCTGCTATTACAGCATAATGGTGCTTTCCCAACAGCTATTTGTTTATAAAAAATTTCAGTTTACAAGACCTTTATGTCCAATCCCAGGAGACAACCCTCAATCATTTATAATCATTTGGTTCAACCTACTAATAAATGCTGTATCGTTCATGTACATTTGCCAGACTGGTAACCCAAAGAATTGTTTTATCTTTCAGTTTCATGATACAGTAGAAGACATGGGTGATGGGGTGGGGTGGAAAATAGCATTTATTTGTTGATTATGCTAAGCAAAGGACTGGGGAAATGTCAGTTGGCTACATCAAAGGCATGGGATAACTCTGAGCAGGTATGGAGCTGCTGGCTGTTTAGGAGGGGTTTTTTGGTCAACATGGACCTTGAGATCAGCAGAATGTCAATGTCTTTGTCAACAGGGCCTTCTTGGTGACTGATCCCAGACTCAAGAACTCTCTTCAAATGTTTAACTAGAGCTCTCCTTACTAACTTGTCACAGGAAGATTAAGAGTTTGCTGTTCGTCAGACCTTTGAAGACTGCTCAGAGGAAATGCATGTTAATGTGCTTTATGTTCTATTTTTGTTTTCATTTTAATGACTATGCTTTTAGTTGATAGCTTGATTACATTTTTTAAATTTATATGAAGTACATTTTACCTATGTTTGTTTGTTTGTTTTGCCAACTGTAAGATGCTTCAAGTCTCAGAACCTCTGCCCATTAATACCTGTGCACCAACATGTCACTGTTGAGTCCCACCACAAAGAGCCTCTCACCACCTTCTGCTAAGGATGTGGCCCTCAACCTCAGCCAAAATTCAGAGGCAGTGACCAAGTGTTACCTCCCTCCTTTCCTCCCTCCCTCTTTACCACCCAGACCATGTCCAACTTTGCATCTGAATACTTCAAACAATTTTCCTGTTTTCCAGTCTTACATTCTTAATAACTACACCAAAAGAAGTCTGAGCAACTTCCCATTGTTGCTCATAATCGTAACTAGGGCCAATACCCAAAATAGTACTTTATGCAACCTGCATTCAGCACAAGGGTTTTCATACAATGTAACATTAGCCCAGGAAGCTGCAATTTCAGTGAAGCTGGGAGCCAAATGTTCACCTTCTCCAGCACATGCCAAAGGCCACACTGGGCCCAGGGCTGGTAAAATATTAGAATATAATCAGAATAGGGGGTACTTAGCCATCCGCTTCTCATTTTGAGTTTGGGAGTTGGTGAGGTCCCAATGCAATACCCACAATTCCTCGAGTCAGTAAGGGCAGAAAACCACCTTTTAATTGATTTTTTCTGTCTAGGAAGAAAAATTGTGGAGACTATGTGGATGACTGAGGGCCACTTACAGTCCACCAGCCTCACTTTGCTCACTTCTGTAAAATTAACTAGGCTGAAAACTGTTGTGCAAAGGACATTTTCTTTGGCCAGCTTCAGATTGTGGCATGATCAGTTAGAGAAGATTCATTGTTGGATACACTATGTGAGTTAAAGCAGCAGTAGACCAGTCTTTTCTAGCAGGACTTTCCCGATTATTTTTAAATTATGTATTTTAAAATCTGTATTGATCGTTTCTAATATGTATTGGTTTTAACTGGTGTTATTTATTTGATTTATTGTTGTTCCCTCAGTGCATAGGTAGGTAAGAAATTTCATCATCATCCTTTCATAATTATATTATAATTTATTTTATAATTATAATATTATAGTTATTTTTATAATTATGATTTTATAAGAATTATTTGGAGCACCAGCTATTGTGAGCATTTCTTCTGGACTTGTAATCTTCCTAACACAAATAAAAACACAAGTACACTTTGGCTTTCTTAATCATTCATCTAAAATTTTACAAGACCTACAAATGGTCACAACTTTCCACAAAATAATTGGCGTGGTACATGAGCTGTATTATTATACTATATGGTAGTTTTTCCAAAGAAAATTCCACACTGGTCTATTTAAAGGTCATGATGAATATAGAGTTTTAAAGAATGTTCATTAACCTCTAAAGACACAGAATACAATATTGAGAAGTAATGCTGAAATTAGCTCCCATGAAAACTGATGGAATAAAATGCACACTTAATGTCTCATTGATTTCAATCCTGTGTTTCACTTAATGGTGTCTAAAGCAACCTATGAACAAATCAAATGAATACATGCTATGTTTTGTTATTTCAAGGTAAAGTGGCAATTCAACAGATTGATGACTGGCATGCATTGTTCATTTTTAATGTAATTGATATTAAAATATTTAGATATATTCTTTGAATGAGTTATTTTTAATCTTTGTGCTTAATCTAATTTTTGTTCCTAATGAAATGAATGTGATTTGTTAGTTAACATCAACATACATTCCACTGATTTCAAACAGTCTGTTCTAGTTGGGATCAAAGTTGGATTTAGCTCCATATCTATATGTAGTTGGCAACTATTAAAACAATAACAATAACAATAACAATAATAATAACAGCATGTTTGTAGATAGAAGAATCTTCCATTACGATAATACCAAAAGGTATGCAACACAAATAGCCATATCAAAATAGCTGAATAACATTGGGACATTGTTCTTAATCCTACTCTTGATATTACCCTGTGTGTGCATGCGCACACACACACACCCTTCAAATTGCTTGTTAACTTATGGTGACTGCATTAATTTCATAGGCAAGGAATACTAAGTGGTGATTTTGCTAATTCATATCTCTGAAATACAGTCTAAAGCACCTGGTATTCATTGGCGGTCTCCATGCCCAAATAGTAACAAGTGCTGACTATTCTAAGCTTCCAAAAACAGAAGGGATCTGGTTCCGTTTGAGTATTTAGGCCAGGATTACTATAATTGTTTAAATTTGAATTTGAATAAAGATAGTTGAATAAAGTTAGTATGTTTGGACCATGAGGATTTGCTTTGAAAGCACACATGCCAGCCACTAGGTGGCTGTAACTTTCCAAAGACATACCAAATATTTCAAAACAGTTATGTTTCTTGGGGGTTTTCAACAGCACAGTAATCATTCTGCGGGTTTTGTTTGTTTGATTTTCTTGAGAGGGAAAAGAAGAATACATTCTTGTATTCAGATCCCCAATTCCAGTGAAAATAGCAAAATAATGGTTTGCAAGATCTATTGCTCCTGTGCAAAATCTTACAATTTATGGCAAGCAAAAGTAAGTTGAGGAGGATAGTGAAAGGCTATATTGTGGATGGATATAGGAGAAGAGGTATCTTATTCCCTTAACTAGTTGTATTGTTGAACAGCCCATATGATCCAGTGGTGGTGAACCTATGGCACACACCATTGTCCCAACCCAGAGTTCACTAGAGTTTGTCACTAGAAAGCCAGAGGGATGTGGCACTTTGCGATAAATAAGTGGGTTTTGGGTTGCAGTTTGGGCACTCAGTCTCTAAAAGGTTCACCATCACTGGACTAGAACTAGGGAGGACAATATTTGCCTCCACAAGCTGCCATGATGTTTCCTGGGTAGACTTAGACCAGCAAGTAATAAACAGCCTCATATATATTGCAGGGTGCAAAAAGAAAGAGGAGATTGTATACACTCCTCTCTGAATAACATGGAGCAAGAGTGGGTTAAAATTACATAAATGAACAAAAATGGACATTTTCTTATTAACCAAATGCAGCACTTAGAAATAAAGGCAAAATCCAACATAGTAGTGACAGTTTCAACAGATCTTTCTTCCATTTCCAGTGTTTTGAAATCAGCTCTAGAGGTTTTCCCAGGATCCCCCTCCAAGGCTTGAGAGGCTGCAAAAGAGAAGAGAGAATGTTCCTTCCCATTTCCACTGGAGTCTAGCACTGATGGGTTTAATAGTGGATCCTACATTCTTTAAGTGTGTGTGTGTGTGTGTGTGTTAATGACTTCTGCCTGGATTGGTTATTGCTATCTACATGTATAGGGGAAGGTTTCCCCATTCTTTGTAGTAGCAGAGCACTGTGATCACAAAATAGTGCCGACTTTCAATTTGAACATGAATGAAATAAGTAACATTTCCACACACAGAGCATTGATAGATACACAGATTCCGTTGCTATGACACAAAGATACCATGTAATATGCTAACAAGGCTGGGTACTGATCCCACCATATTGAAACAAACAGCGACCAGTTGCTTAATTGCTTTTGTGCCAAGCATGTTTTGCCACAACTATCTTATTACACTGAGGGACTGAGGAACCTTTGCCATTTGTGGGCTAATCTGGATTCTGTTTGAGGTTCCTTTGTTCCCATGTAAAGTCGAAGGCTTTCATTCCTTTATTCCCTTTTGGCTGCCTCGGTACCCAACATGCAATGGCGGTGAAAACAAGACAGGCAGAGTTTTTTGTGGAGTGGCTGTGTTCTGGAAGCATCTGTGGCTGGCAAAACATCAGAAATAAACTCTTCCAGAATACAGACACATAGCCCCAAAACCCCACAAAAAGCCTTCAACTTAAGCATTCTTAAGTTTTGGAATCTTAGGTTATATTATCGGATAATGAACAGGTTCTATAGCATTTGTTTAGGCTATTTATTATATGCAGTCATATATATGCAAACATATGCACTCCCCTTAGGGACAAACACCTACATTTCAATGTCTGGGCACATTGCTTACATTCCATTCCATAACATGGTATATATTAATTGCATTAAAGGCTTCCTTGAATGCAGCTATATCAATAAACCTTCATTACATAGTTATAAACACCTTTATATCAATTTTCGCACAGTCTAGGTATTAAAAGAACTGGCAAATGTAATATTGGAACCTGTGGCAATAAACTTTGAGAACTCCTGGAGAACAGGAGAAATGCCAGCAGACTGGAGGAGGGCAAACATTGTCCCCATCTTCAAAAAGGGGAAAAAAGAGGATCCAAACAATTATTGTCCAGTTAGTCTGACATCTATACCAAGAAAGATTTTAGAGCAGATCATTAAACAGAGAGTCTGTGAACATCTAGAAGGCAATGCCATAATCACAAAAAGTCAACATGGGTTTCAGAGAAACAAGTCATACCAGGCAAACCTGATCTCTTTTTTTAGATAAAATTACCAGCTTGGTAGATGAAGAGAATGCTGTGGATATAGTATACCTTGATTTCAGTAAGGCCTTTGACAAAGTTCCCCATGACATTCTTGCAAACAAGCTAGTGAAATGTGGTCTAGACAACATAACTCTTACATGGATTTGTAATTGGTTGACTGGCCGAACCCAAAGGGTGCTCAACAATGGCTCCTTTTCATCCTAGAGAGAAGTGACCAGTGGGGTCCCAGAGGGCTCTGTCCTGGGCCCAGTGCTATTCAATATCTTTATCAATGACTTGGATGACAAAATTGGGGGTATACTTATCAAATTTGCAGATGACACCAAATTAGGGGGAGTAGCTAATACCCCAGAGGGCAAGATCAAAATTCAAAATGACCTGAATAGACTAGAAAGCTGGGCCAAAGCTAACAAAATGAGAACTGTAAGGTACTGTACTTAGGGCAGAAAAATAAAATGCACTGGGGCCCCCTAGGAGGGCTCCAGCAGCGGCAGCGGGCCTCTGGGAGGCCCGATGCCATCGCTGGGGCCCTCCAACAGGCCCATTGCCGTCGCCAGGGGCCGGCAAAGAAGGGGAGGCCTCCAGCGCTGGCGGCCCCCGCCGGCTCTTTCCTGGCCTCTGACAGGGCCTCCGTCAGGGGCCGGCAAAGAGGAGGAGGCCTGGCCCCCGGAGGGTGGAAGCTCCGCCCCTGGCATGTGGCTCCACCCCCGGAGGGTGGAAGCTCCACTCCTGGCACGCAGTCCCACCCCAAGAGGGTGGAAGCTCAACCCCCCGGCTTCAGCCCCCCCAGTTGTCTGAGGGACAGCAACCCGGCCCCCGGCTCAAAAAGGTTGCCTACCCCTGGTCTAGATCAAGGGAAGTAATAGGGCCACTCTATTCTGCTTTGGTCAGGCCTCACTTGGAATATTGTGTCCAGTTCTGGGCACCACAATTCAAAAAGGATGTGGAGAAACTGGAGTCTGTCTAAAGGAGGGCAACTAAAATGGTGAAGGGTCTGGAAACCATGTCCTACGAGGAACGATTTAGGGAGCTGGGTATGTTTAGTCTGGAGAAGAGAAGGTTAAGAGGTGATATGATAGCCCTGTTTAAATATTTGAAGGGATGTCATATTGAGGAGGGAGCTAGCTTGTTTTCTGCTGCTCCAGAGACTAGGACCCGGAGCAATGGATGCAAACTGCAGGAAAAGAGATTCCACCTCAACATTAGGAGGAACTTCCTGACAGTAAGGGCTGTTCAACAGTGGAACAAACTCCCTCAGAGTGTAGTGGAATCTCCTTCCTTAGAGGTTTTTAAACAGAGACTGGATGGACATCTGCCGGGGATGCTTTGATTGAGATTTCCTGCATGGCAGGAGGTTGGACTGGATGGCCCTTGTGGTCTCTTCCAGCTCTATGATTCTATGATTCTCTTACCAGCATCAGTATGTCTCAATTGCTTATCAAGTAGGAGCAGTATTATCAGCCTGGAAGCTATGTTGCAGCCTCCTCTTCATCCACTGCAGACTGCAGAGATGTCCGATTACTATCTCTTATTGGGGTTTTTTATTAGTTCTCTAGCCTCCGCTCAGCCTGTCAACTGTTCCATCCAGTCCAATGAGATAACAGATTTTTAGTGGACACCATTTTTGTCAACAATCCTCTTCTCCTAATAGGTAGTTGAGGCTAATACATACAAATTCTGCACTGGTAAATCAAGGCTTTTCACTGTCACCCAGCCTGAAAGCATCAGCCAGTCAGTTGCACCAGCTATTCCAGAACCTGTTCTGAGGGTTTTTCCTTGTGTCTGGTGGATATTCTCTTATCTTGTTTACACTCGAATAGGCATTCTGCCTAGTATGAGGCTGTCACCAGCTCTCAATAAAACATGCATTCCCTACCACACAAAAGAAGTATATTGATATATAGTCAATATAATATGCTTTCTATTGTAACTGCTAGCATGGTTTCCAGCTCTCTTTGGGAAAATGCTGGAAGAACAAAACAGCTTAGGTGTGGGGATTCAGCCACCACAGTGGGTGAAAATGACACCAGCCCTGAAATCCCCCACAACTGCCTTATTTTCAGTCCCACTTCCTTAATCTTTTGAAAAGATAACAATTTCTCCAATATTTAGAGCACATGAAGAATTTATCTGATTGTAGTCTTATTTATTTCAGTGATTGTGTAACTAAATTATGTGTATTCGCTCTGGAATGGTGAGCACTGTGACTGATCCTATAATCTTGGTCCAGCTGGATGTATATTAGTATCCATTTCTCAATGTTTAAATATTTTCTGTGCCGCGATCAATTTTTATCTTGAGATTTCTGGAGTTCCTTTTTATTCTCTATAAAATAATGCAGACATGATCAAGTATATCATCATTGAATTCAAACCACTGTCCCTCATCTTCATAAATACTGTATTGTCTAAAATGACTTATCTCAGTAGCAACTTGGGCTCAGATTTATTGTACAGTTCATCAACTTCTCAGCATGCTGGATAATGAATGTTTCATTTACATTGCTAATTGACAAGCCATGGTTCCTTCAACCTTTGACCCTTAAGATTTATCACAGTATCACCATATGTCAATATAATTGCATTTAACTTTCCAGACTTAGAAAAGAACACAAACAAAACAAAAGATCTGCTAGCTGAAGAGGAACATGTCTCCATTAAATTCTAGCAAGAAGATAATAAATGTAGAGCTGAACTCAGAAGATGGCAATAAAAGCAATCAACCATTTTTAAAGTTTTGTTTTACCAACACTGTATCTTATTACACAGATAACATTTTAAGACACAATCTAGAAGAAGGCTGCTCTTGTAGCAAAGCATGCTCTGTGGAATAAGAGTGTGGCTGTCTACCTCAGTGGAAGTACAGATTTCACACACACATCCCCAAAAAGTATGTATAGGTAAAATTGTTGGGTCTTTATAATCTATGTCTTTCATGGCAACAAAAAGTATGCCTAGGGCTAATCTGTACTGCCGAAATAATTCAGTTTGACACTGCTTTCACTGTTATGGCTCAATGATGTGGAATTCTGGGACCTGTAGTTTGTTGTAGCACCAGACCTCTCTGAGAGGGAAGGCTATCTCACAAAACTACAAACCCCAGAATTCCTTAACACCGAGCCATGGTAGTCAAACTGGTATTAAACTGAAGTGCAGATTAGACCCTAGACTAGTTTTGATGAAAAATAATCCTTTGTCCCTGATATAGTGTGAGGCTTTGATGTTACCCACTGTGGTCTTTACTGATGTGGTTGTCAACTATGCAGTGTATTACAGAATCTGGACAATAAGTCCAAGAGCTTTCGAAGATGTTTTAGAAGAAGCTATACCTTTCCTTCTACTTATCAAAATGATTTCTAAAGTGATAGACATTTAATGACAAAAATTATAGTGCCCCATTTATGTACTTCACTATAGGGAAATCCAACAAAAACAGTAGGAAGATTCAGATTACGTAAAAAAATAATAAAGCAGGTGTGTATCTGATTTTGTGAGGCCAACAACCTATTCATTGCACACACCTTTTTCATACAACCAGAGAAGAGACTATACACATGGACATCACCAGATTGTCAATACAAAAATCAAGCAGATTATATAATTACAAGGAAAACATGGAAGCCAAAACTAGACTAGGTGCTGACTGTGGCACAGATCATGAACTACTTATATCAAAATTAAAGCTAAATAAGAAAACAAAAACAGTAATTATAACAAAATATGATCTGGACAATATTGATTAAGCATAACATCTATTAAGCATAAACAATTGAAAACCAGAAGAACTACAGGTAGAAGCTAAGGACATAATTAAGGAAGAATACAGGAAGACACTATCAGTAGCCAAAAAGAAAGAGAAGAAACAATGGATTCCAGACATAATGGTTCAAACAGTAAAGGAAAGAAAAGCAAAACAAAAGGAAGACAGGAATAAAGCCAAAACCATGAATGCAACTGTACAATGACCAGTGTGCAAGGATAAAGAGAACTACTATAACAATCAATGCAGAGAAATAAAAGACAATATAAAGGAAGAATGAGAGACCACTTCCACAAGATCAGGGAACTCAAGGGGAAGAACAGACTAAGGGCCAAGATGCTCAATGACAATAAAAAGAACATACTACAAGCTCAAGAAGAAATTTTAAAAAGTTGGATGAAATATGCAGAAGAATTATATTTAAAAATGAAAAATAGAATGACACATGGAAAAAATAACCATATGAAGATGTACCCCAAATTCTAAAAAGTGCGGTAGAAAGTGTAATAAGTGAAACTGGGAAAAATAAATCACTAGAAACAGATGATATTTCAATCGAACTGTAGTTTACACAGACAGAACCAACTCTAGTGTTAAGATATGTCAACAAATATGGCGGGGGGGAGGATGATGGCCAACTGTTTGGAAACAATCAATGTACATTCCCATGCACAAAAAAGAAGACCAAAATAATACAGCAACTATAGGATCAGAGCATTAATTTCCCATGAAGCAAAATTATGCGTAACATTCTGCAACATTAGATAAAACATTGATCCAATACAAGACTCCAGTCAAGAAATCAAAAGAAGAATGGGAATGGGGAGGGCAGGTAGGAGAGAACTAGAAAAGATCCTAACAAGTAATGATATACAACTAAGCACTAAAATTAGATTCGTCCAATCCATTGTACTCCCCATCACCATGTACAGGTACAAGAGCTGAACATTCAAGAAAGTGGATAAAAAGAAAATCAATTAATTTCCGATGTGGTGTTGTATAAAAAGTGCTAACAATACCATGGACAAACAGTGGGTCTTAGAGCAGATCAAGCCTGTAATCTCCCTGGAAGCCAAGGTGATCAAATTGAGGCTGTTGTGCTTTGGCCACATCATGAGAAGACAAGACTCATTAGAAAAGACAATAATGCTAGGAAAGGTGGAAGGAAGTAAAAGAGGAAGACCGCACGCCAGATGGATAGACTCAGTTAGGGAAGTCATGGGTCTGAATTTAGAGGACCTAAGCAGAGCAATGGAGGACAGGTCTTGTCTCATCCACATAGCAGGGGTTGACTCAAAGGCAGTTAACAACAAACAATAGCTCCAACTCCATTTCATGACTGCTGGCTCCTTAGGACAATAGTGATTAAAGTTGCAATGTGTTCCATGTTTTGCTGATAATACATAAAATGTAGAGACATTTCCAGATTGTCAGAGAGTAGGGTGATCAGAAGCAATGGGTCCAACAATTTTTTGCTGTATATGCCAACTACGTATGTAGCTGAATGTGCTGCAACAGGCACCTGCAGGGACCTCTCTGCAGATGATGTCTTTGCAGTGGGGTTATGGGTAGGTTGGTCATTGGTCAGAACAAAATTGCAACCTACACAACAGCCAAAAAAGTGAGTTACAATAAAATTTATTGGACTTACACCATCATAAATTCCTAACAGGTTGCCAGCCCTTATGTCTTATAACTGCATTCAGCTGCAAATAGAGATGGGTTAAATGAAAACTTTAATGGGCTAAAGATAACATAGGCAGTATCCAGACCGGTGCTTTGTGCAGGCTAGAGTTGCCTCGGGATGTCCTTTACAGATGCCCCTCAACCCTAGCATGTAACCGCAGCGTTGTAATGGCGGCACCCTGTCTACATGGCCGCCACCATTACACCTTTACATGGCTGCACCAGCAATACAAAAAAGAAAGGGGCTGAGCAGCCCCTTTCTCTCTCTCCTTGCCGCTGTCGGGGTGTCCTTGGGGCATGAAGCCCCAAGGACATCCCTTTCCAGGCCGCAGGGAAGTGGCTTTTTGCTGCTTCCCCGAGGCCTGGAAAAGTGGCGGATCGGGGCCTCTGGGGATGCTGCTGTGGCCGCTGAGGCCCCAATCTGTCGGGGAAAGGGGCGGGTGCAGGCCGCCCCAAAGGGGTGGTCTGTATCCCACTCTAATGACAGATTAAAGTCCTGATTAGGAGCCCTAGTGGCACAATGGTTAAACACCTGTACTACAGCCACTCGTTCAAAACCATAAGGTTGCAAGTTCAGTATGAGCCAGGACTCAAGTTTGACTCAGGCTTGCATCCTTCTGAAGTCACTAACATGAGTACCCAGTTTGTTGGGGGCAATTAGCTTACAGTTGTAAACTACTTAGAGACTGCTTAGGTGGTATGAAGCCGTATATAAATGAAACTGCCAGCTACTATTGCTCAAGTCAGCATAAAGATGTGAGAAGACCCAAATGTATACCACAAAGAATTATGGCCTTCATGTAGTAGACAGAGACAGTTATCTGACAAGATAAAATACTATAGGTACAAAATTAGCTTACACTAATACTGTTGAGTACCACAAATTGAAATTTTGAGACCATTTTGAACAGCTCTCTAAAATAAACACAATCCAGTTAAAAGCTGAAGGAATAACAATTTAGGAAAGGCTGTTGGGAAGGGAACAATTTATTTAATATTTCAGGGGACTTTAAAGAGTGATACATCCATCCTTCAGAGTATCAGAACTAGATGCCAGCTTGGAAAAGAACTTCAGGAACAGTGGCCTACTGATTTAAAAGAACTATGGGGCACCTGATCTTGTTGACACAAAATTGTGTATTCAGAAGAGGTCATGCTTTCCCTTTTCTCTCTCAATAGACAGATATAAATAGATACAGAGATGGACAGATATAAAGATATGTATCTTACAGCTTGAATTATAATTCTTATTTAGGGAAGGGAAATGTCCTTATTTTGCCACCCTCCCCTTTAGCTACACCTAAACAATCCAGAAGCTTAAACTCAGAGCCAATAACAATGTGCAGCTGTGAGAGGCACAGTGGAGATATTCTCTACAGGGAATAATTTAAACCCCATAGCAGCTGTCTCTCCCCACCAGCCCTAGGAAATTAGTAACCAAAAAAACACCTCAGGTGAACCGATATTGTTTTCCCTCTCCACCCAATATGTAGTTGGAACTACCTAGTATCCCACAAATCCACTGCTTTAAAATGAGCACTCCAAAACTTCTTAATTTACATGCAAAAGTAGCTATTTTTGCTTGAGAGGAACAGAAAGATATGAAAAGCTTTAAACAACATACATCAAACTGTGCCTTTGATGATATGAGTTAGATATATGCATTTTTCAGTTGTCCATTTCCAGCTGCTTTGTGGCATCAAACTTTTTTTTTATGTTAACGGATCACATTATTATCACATTTAGAGAAGAGTAATGGCACAGGGTGTTGATACATCATTGGCAGCACAGAGTGCTATTTGAAAACATTCTTATTCTTTGCATTTCTAATAGCCAAAAATACACTTCAGTTTTAGCATACAGCCCTTGCTTGCTAATTTAAAATGATTTAGCACAAGGAATGACTATAAGTTCCAGCCTTGTACCTTGAATAATTTTTAAAGAAAATGGTCCTCTACCAATGAATTAAAATGATCTGAGTTTTATATTTATATTACGGATTCTATGCATAGTGAAAAGGCAGAGTAAGGCTAAGAATACTTGTGGGAAGAAAATATTTGTGATTTTAAATATATATATCACATATAAAATAATAAACTCGTTTTTCCAAGGATATACTTCAGCTAAAACAGCATCAGCCACACACAAAAGGGAAGTATCAACAGGCTTAAGATAAATCCAAACTTTTCATTAAAAATCCATGGTAATAATATAAATAAATAAGGAAAAGCGAGTATTGGGCAGAGGATAAAACCTTCAAAACCACCTCAGTGAGGATGGAATAATGGTTGCTGGGTGAGGGAATGATAGCAAACTGTAAAAGACAGAATGGAATGGATTATTCTGGGGTGGGTGAATTTATGGATGAATCCCTGAACAAATTGTATGTATACACATGATTTTAAAGGTGTGATGACAGTGCTATGCAAACAATTAAGGTGTACAGAGAAAACACAGAGAGATTCTGTTGCTGTTTGTAGTTGTAGTACAAAACATGTGGGGGCAGAACCAAAGCAACATGAGAGCCACCCTAATTTGGGGTGACAGAAATGTATCATCTTCATTTATATCATCCATTAATCTGGCTACAAGGATGCAAGGATATACAGAAGATATACCACATTTCATTAGAACATAGTTGTTGTGATAAGAACATTCTACACTGTGCATGAGGTACGCATGCTCCTCCTCTTCTCCTTTCTCATAGGCACATGAGGGGGGGAAATCCATTTGTTGTTTGGAACCACAACAGGAACCAAATAGGAGAAACTGATTTCTACACTATTGTTAAGGAATTAGATTATCTTGATTTTTCATTGATATCCTGGCTTCATGATTTGTGCAACCTCGTTTCTTATGTTTGAATCATAAAGCGGGAAGGGACTGCAAAGAGCATTGAGATTTCCCGCATGACAGGGGGTTGGACTGGATGGACCTTGCGGTCTCTTCCAACTCTATGATTCTATGATTCTATGAATCCAATCACCTGCCATGCAGGAATACTCAGTTACAGCCCTCCTGAAAGATGGCCATCCAGCCTCTGTTTAAAGACCTCTAGAAAGGAACCCACCATCCTCCAAAGCAGCCTATTTCACTGCCAAACAGCTCCTAATATCAAGGAGTTCTTCTTAATGTTTAGATGGAATCTCTCTTCTTGTAATTTGAATCTACTGGTTCTAACCTCTGGATTTGGAAATGATATAAAATGATGCTTGTTACTATTTATAACTATGGGGCTGTCCACACAGTCAAAAGGCCTGTGTTCACCCAACCTCACATCGTCTAGTGCAGATGATATAGGCCAAAGCCCTGGGGGCAGAATCAGGCCTGATCCTGCCAGACTGGGTACAGATCCAGTGGATCCAGCCTGATCCCAGAGTAAACAGCTGTTACTCTTGGGTAATTCCATGAAACTCTGCAGCAAACCCTGGTTGTTCAGACATCCCTCACCACCACTGTGCTCCTTACCTTGCTGCATCATTGCTCTTACTCAGAAGCCTCCTGTCACTAAGGTCTGATGCAGAAATGGCCAAATGGAAGAAAAAACTTTCCAAGTCTCATGGTGACATACCTTATAATAAGGGACATCTGCCAGCCCTATAAGGGACAAGCTTTCAATCCCTCAAATAAGGGGCATTCCTTTTAATAAGGGCTATCTGGTAACCCTATTTCCTGGCCATATTAAAAAAGCAAGAACAATCATGCTGGATCACACCAATGGGCTATTTAATCCAGAATTCTGTTTCCACAGTGGGCAACCAGATGCCTAAGGAAAGCCCACAATTAGGCCACAGTTGTGTAAGCACTTGACACAGACCTAGAATAATTGATACTGCTTGCTACTGACTGATCAAATATAACACAATGCAAATTGAATAGAATTTGGTACTTTATCCGAGGCAAATTTTATAATTATAAGACAGTGGAATTGGACTTAATAGCCTACGGCAACCCTTCCAACTCTATGATTCTATGACTTCCAACATTATGACTCTATTACTCCCCTAAAAACTACTAATACAGCACTGAAAAATTATGACAAACCCCCCCCCATTCATAAACATACTAGGTCTGATGAAGATTTCAAATTTGTATGTGAAAATCTATAATTCAAATGTACTATTTCATATCAAAAGCTGGATACTTTACACCGGTTGGTATATCTTTACCCGTTTTTATTTTGTCGGACAAGATATAAAGACTAGAATAATCATCCCATGAGCCTATGTCAAAGAACACCTTGAACAATCAAAAGAAATGTCAAATATTAAATCAATTATTAAATAATGAATCCATTTACCACAAGATATCAGTTCAAGGGGTCGTTCCCACTACAAAAAGCTCCGAATCCTGGTTTGAGCTATATGTCCCTAGTTCCCACTGGAAATCGATCCTGATCCTCATTTGATTGATTCCAGGGGAAATAAAGTGGAGCAAGCGCAAAAAGCCCTGGGTTTTTTGGTAGCAGTTATTTTGAGGTTCTTTTGACAAGAATCAGTTCTGATGCGATTCCTAACAGTGGGAGCCAGGTCACAATCGATTCTTTCTGAGGGGAGGGACAAATGACAGAGGGGTGACATTTTGACAGATCCACCATTTTCTCCCTTGCAGCGCTGCCTGTGTACTTGTGGTTTTTTAAAAAATTAAATTGATAGAATATGTGATTGATAGAATATGTGACAGATAAAATATGCGATTGTTTGATTTTGTAACTACTTGCAAGGCAAGTAGTTGCAAAATCAATCAATTTAAAATTCTATATTAAAAAAAACATTGTCCTCCCCTTCATTCTCCTCCTCAGTCCTTCCTTCCTTCCCTGCTTGGCAGAAAATTCATTTCATCTTTATTTTCATCAGAAAAGGCAATGCATTCTAATATTCATTTAACGCGCTCATATCTGTGTATGGCTACAATGAGGTAGACCATCGTATAAAAGACCTACTCAACTGTTTCAAACTGTCCCCATAATTTTAGTTATTACATGAACTGAACTGATTCAGAATCATTTACTATCAAACTCCAGAAACCATCTCAGAAAGAAACATCACAAATTTTGTTTCACCTACACAGATGTGCTAATGTTTATCACTACAGATAAGTATTTTAATTTGACCTAGGGCATCAACAACAGCAGAATGTCCATCCTTAAGAGAGATGTGTTTTATCACTTAAACCTAGGTGCACAGGATATTCAGTAATGGGTCTTTGGCTGCCCCATTTACTCTTAGAAGGTGATTACTTAACTAGGAATACACTGGAGATGACAAAATCAAAGTATATTTCCTGCTGTAAAACAGAAACATTACAAAGTCACCTAAAGGCAAAGATTATCTGATGCTTAAAAATAAGTTTGATTTGCTTTTGAGTACAATGTTTTCAACCTCCAGAAATATGATAGATCTTCTTCTATAAGTAATGCAATTAAAATAATATATAAATATATACACACTGCAAATGCAGTACAGATAACAAATTCATTTAAGCCCATTTATGCACATTAGTAACACACCATGTGGCAGAAAGACTAGGACTACAAGAAGACCCCTTGGCGATTTATTTTGTATTAAATCCCTAATGGCCTCTCCTTATCTTTGCAAAAATATGCACAAAAGTCCAGACTATGCAACCATTGAAGTGAATGGTTATTTATTTGCTAAACGAGAGCCCTATGTTTAATGTTCCTTAAACATAAGGTACTCTGCAAAAGTCACATTCCTACAGTTCCATACATCATTTATTTTGCATACCCTAACTCCCCATAAGAAGCATCAGGGGGAAAAACAATCTCAGAAGTTAGTCAGAATTTTGTTCCATATATCATTGAAAATAAATTAAATAGCAACACATTTGCTTGATTTGCTAACATAAAATTCAGCCCGAATGCCATCTATAAAATGTCATCGGTAGGTTTGTACAACAATAGTAAATTTTTAAGAGCAGGCCTGTTGTGTGATCAAAAATGTACAAGACCAATGTTGTTGTTCTGTGCCTTCAAGTTGTTTCCAGACTATGGCAGTTTTAGGCAAACCTACTGTCGGCTTTTTGGGACAAGATTTGTTTAGAGGGTGATTGCGTTTGCTTCCTCTGAGTCTGAGAGAGTATGACAACCCATGGTGTTTGGGGGGGGGGGGAAACTCCCTATGAGCTCTCTCCATGAGCCCCTGCAGCAGTGTAGGGCCTGGAAAAATCCCATGTGTCATGGACGTCATGGGATGCAAGGATCCCAGATAGCAGCAGCCATTGCACTTATTTTGCCATTACATGAATTCACAAAATGATATTTTTACTCCTGGCTCTTACCAAAGCACTTTGTTAGCCAGGTTTCCCCCCAGATTTACCCTACTGCCCATTTTCACAATCATTTGGCCTCAAAACAGTTTCAGCTCCTTCCTCAACCTGTTCTTGCCAGCTCTCTGAGAAATCCCAAAGATCTGTTCCCTGGATCTCTAAAGCTCAAAAATGTGCTGTTCTGCTGGTGACCTGACAACCCCATGAGTGCCTCAGATAAACTGAGTGGAGATTGCTTGCAAAATGATTTCATGTAGTTTTTATTTATATAACCATACAGTTCAGTTAGTTCCCTTTGTAATTATGATTCAGAACATGTAAATCAGAAGGACATCAAGGTAACTTGTCTATTGAGATTTTGATTTCAGAGGCAGATTTCAATAGGAATAATATTGTCAGCCAGTTGGGTATAAAGGTTTGAGTGCTGGACTAGGTATCTGGGAGATTAGGGTTCAAACCTCTGTTCAGACATGGAAACCCACTGGGTGTCTTTGAGCAAAAAGTTTATCGCACACTTTTTTTTCCTCCATTATGGGAACTGGAAGGGGACGTTCAGGGCCGCACGCAACCAGGAAAAAAACAGATTTTATCACACAGCAAATCATCCTCAAAAGGGCCCCTTTCCATTCCCTGGCGTCAAGCTGTCCCATTCAGTGCTGAGGAGCATTAAGTGTTCTGGTCGGAAGTCTTGTGACCGAGGAAAATGGCGCCCCTCAGCACTGAATGGGGACAGCTTGGTGCTGGGGGATGGAACAAGGCCCTTTTGAGGATGGTTTGCTGTGCGATAAAATCCATTTTTCCCAGTTGTGCACGGCCCTGAGTGTTCCCTTCCAGTTCCCGTAACGGGAGGGAAAAGGTGTGCGATAAACGTCCAAGTCACACACACTCAACTTTAGAAAAAAGAAACAGCAAACTTATTTTGAATCAATCTTGCTATGAAAACCCTTTGATAGGGGTATAATAATCAGAATCAACTTGAAACCCATAAAAACAACAAAAATGTTACACAAAGTTAATACCTACTAGGTGCAATAATAAGGCTTAAAACATTAATAACTTTCTCTGGATTAGGGTCTCTCTTGTAGGGATACTTTGGAGAAAAACCTGCACATAGTAACAGGGAACATGCAGGACAAGAAATATGTCTTACACCATATGCTTTCTGCAAAACAAAGCAGACATACCACATGTCACAAGATATGTGTTTAAAGGATTTTTTTCCCTTACACAGAGGTTACCGGTGTCCGTAAAATGTGTTGTGTCAAGCAATCATAGAAGGCCTTTGCTAAAGTGACAAAAATATGCTACAATTAAGAGACAGAATAACAAGTGCGATGAAGCTATCACTTGCCAACACATACAAACATGGCATGCACACACAAAATGCTAGTAAACAGAATTTCATTAATCCCTGGGTGTATTGTTGTTGTTTTGATGCAGAAACAGAAAGTTAAATCCACTGAGTAAATATTATTCATCTCTTTAAGGAAAAACAAATTGTCCTCTAAAATCACTTTGATAAAAGAGTTGCCATTTCTAAGGAAATCCCAGTAGACCATGAGAAAAGTATACTCTCAGGGTATAGCATTATGCAGGGCAAACAATTTTTTTAAAAAAACCCTCAAAATTCATGAGAGGAATTGGAAAATGCCAGTGAGTATTATTTGATATCCTTGGAGAAATCTCCAAGGAAATTCAATGAAAACACAAGCCAAAAGTTCATCTCATTTCTCAGCTGCCACTATTTTAATCATTAATACTGCACATTAGAGTGGTATGAAGCAGATATACTTCACAAATTTCTATTTTGCCACATTTCTGTGTTCACAAAAATTATTCCAGACCCCAGCAAAATGGTACTGTACTTGCAGAATTTACAGTCACATCAAAAATGTTTAATAACAGCAACTACTATAATTTTAAATGTCTGGAAAATAAAAATGCCCAATATGTATAGTCTTTGGAAGATAAGTATACAGAGTAGCAAATATCACAAGAATCAATATGTCTGCAAAACTAAATGGTCTTTAAGGCGTGTTACATACCGCCCAAAACGGGCAGTCTGCTGCCGCTGCCGGTTGCTGCGTCCGGGAACCACAGAGGCCAAACCGCGCGGTTCTCACGGCGTCACTTGAGCCGTGCGACGTCTGGACGCTATGTGTCCGCGCCGTCAAAATGGTGGCCCCCGTGTGGACGGGGGCCGCCATTTTGTACGGACTCGGTCCATACTAGGGTTGAGGAGCGTCAGGAAGTGACGCCCCTTCTCAACCCTAACACGCCCCTTTGGCGCGTCTGTAACATGCCTACGTTTTCAAATTTACTTTCAAGAAAAAAAATCATAATAGATGAAAAGAGTCTGCTATTTTGATAAACATTTGAACCACTTCCAATTTTATTCTTAAATAATCTGTTACTAAAATAGGGTGGGATCGCCTAAGACAGTTATGAATGTGTAATATAGAATTACACATTCATGAATTGTTGATGATCCCTACATGATTTAGGGAATACATAGGGACCATGAAAGCCTCCCCCGCCCCCCAATTGCCACTTACTGGGCAGCAGCTGCTGTGATCAACTGAGGCCTTTTTCCCTGTTGATCAGGAAGTGGCTTGCTGAGCTTCCCTTTCTCCCTCACATGAGTGCTCTCCATTGCAAGGGGTAATTAACAGAGGGATTACTCACAGGTGAAGGTGGGACCATCAGTCAGCTGCTTCTCAATCAACAGGGGAACAGCCCCCCATTGACTATAGCAGTTGCTGTACAGTAAGCGTGGACTAGGGGTGGCGGTGGGAGTCACTATATAACTATCGTGGTTACAAAGCTACATAGACAATTCTGGCCATATATTTCAATATCTATAGAGGCCACATCATTTTTTATCCTTTTCAATCACTTTATCCAGTGCGTCAAGAGATTGAAAGATAGTTTAATCAGTAAAAGTGACAAGAATGAGTATCTGGCACAAAGCAAATTGGCAGCATGGACAGGGCTAGGTGACACACTTATGAAAACACACACACACACAGAAAGAGAGAGAGAGAGAGATGCTGTTTGGGACACCTGGAACTTCTGCTTCAAGCAATGGACAACAGGCCACTTCTCACTTCAGAAACTGGACACATGTCTCAAAGTGCTCAGTTGATGGATGATTTTATTGGTGAAAAGATGCATGAATTTTGAAACGTATATGTTCTCAAAGGCCTTTCCCTCTGGCTTTGGTATACAGTAAAATAGTATGTGCCTTGGTGTAGTTGGAGGAAAATAGAGCATGCAGGCTGGCATCCTGTTAGTGAGTCATGATGGCACCTATCCAACATATGCCGAAAAATATGTCCAATTGACACCATCACAGCCACCTTTTTTTGGTCACTACAGAAGTCAGAATTCTAACCATGCAACAATCAACCACCTTCAGACCACCTGTTCAGTATGGCAACTGTCCCTCATGGCTATTCTCATGTTGGTGGAGAGTGAGGAACAGCAGCAGAGACACATCCAGCTATTTTCTTTTAGCTAGACACACATAACATCACCCTCAAGGACTCCCAAGAGGTTACTGAGGATGCTTGTCAAAATGTGTCAAGCTGGAAACACACAATGCCATCATCCTCAGGGATCTCAAAACAACCCTGAGGATGCACCTCACCATGTACTCAACTAAAAGAAAATAACTGGAAATGTTTGATGAGTCTGACCTGTTGCAGTGTTGCACTCTTGACTATAGAGTAGTAACAAAAGCACTGGGCAACCATATATGAATATATAAAGGTGACCCATATTATGTCAAGACCATGAAATGTTCTAAACTAGTAGATGGAGGAACAGCTTTTCCCCACAATTATAGCACAAAGTGCTATAATTGTGTAGTCTAAAAGAGCCCTTGGCAGGGATTTGAACTAGATCTTCTGCTTTCAAAGCATCTGCTTTATCCCCCAGCTGTGTCTTCTCTCAAAAGATTATCTTTAGCCCCACAGGTCCTCATCATTCTTCCATTCTATGGAGGGGGAGAAGATACAGGAAACAAAATCCAAAGTCATGGCAAATGGAGGCCAACCTCTATAAACAAGGCACAACAGAAAGTTTTCATAAAATATTGTACTTGCTAACTGTCCTGATTTGGCAGGAACAGTCCTGATTAATTCTCTGCCATCCTACTTTTTCAGCTGCTTTTACATTGTCCCAGTTTCTCTCTCCTCTCACATTTCCCTTTTGTCCTCAGCTTACTTCAACTGGTGTAAACCGAGATCAAAGTGCAAAAGTAATTGACTCAGGAGAAGAAAAAGAGAGGAGAGGAGAGGGAGAAATCTTGGTCTTGCCAGCAAAAGCAAACTTCTGCAGCCTCACCTAGCTTGTGTGTTCCTCATAGTTTATAACTGTTGCCATCATGACCACACTCTGATGTTTTCTGTCCAAATGTGTCCCAGTTTCCATCTGTGAAATGTTGGCAGGTATGGAATATTAGCTGAGCAAATTAAACTACAAGTGTTCAGTCAAGGGTAAAAATATGCTCATTGAGCAAAAACATATGAAAAAGTTTACTTTAATAGTTTAAATTCCGCTCCCACTTTTCTTTCTCCTTACCTCTAGGTTCATATACACAGTACTAACTGCTACTTTTATCTCTCCGTCTGACACCTCTTTGAGATCCTTGAGCATAGCCTCCTCAATCCTTAGCCCTGTGGGACAGACAGGAGAATTACTGACACATGCTTAGGTTTGGCAGACTGCAATATAATATATAATATTGGCTCTGGGAAGAACACCAGATGTCTGGGTATTTGGCTGTTTGTTCATCATACTAATCAAACCAAACAGTACAAGCCTTCTCCATTCTGTATCCCTGCCAACCATCCCATAAGAAAGCCTGCTGGCCCGCTGCCCTCAATCAAACTGCCTATAGCTATTCTTGAAGTAAGATTATTACCTTATCATTCAGCTTCTCAAAAGCATAGCAGAGATAGAAATATCTTATCATCACCTTAACCAGTAAAAATGTTTTGAGTTTAATCTTTCCTAGGTGTCTATGTACAGATATATTTTACTTATATATTTTTATGAAAGAGCACTCCATTATTGCAATACTGTATAAATCTTCATTTTCAGGGATGTAGGCCAGCCACACTTATCACTAATTTGCTGAGAGAGCTAGATTGTGTGGGACCTTAGTTTTTCTGTTAAAAATTCAAAGTGAATTGAGTTTAGAAGGATAAATGATCTACTATGTCAAATCTGTGGTGTTAGAAGGTTGTTGTTGTTTTTACCCTAGGCATGCTGTCATCTATTGTATATAATAGGCTTTTAATGTATAAAAGAAATTAATTGATGCTTCAGGGTCCTTTTCACATGACACACTAATAGCACTATGATTCCACTTTAACTGCTATGGTAACCTCCTATGAAATCATGGTGTTCGTAGTTTGATGAGCCATTAGAGCTCTGGCTGAGAATTTTAAGTGCCTCTCCCAAAAATGCAGATTCCAGGATACCACAGAATGTGGCAATGGCAGTTAAAGTGGAATCAAAGTGCTATAATTGTGTAGTCTGAAAGAGCCCTTGGTTAACAAATCAGGGGGATGTTAAAGCTGGTGCTGAAGTCACTGAATGACTGTAATGGTGCCATGCAGAGAAAAATATGTTGAACTTCACATGTAAAAACATCATTTGACATGTCTTACTTTTACGGAACTATTTTTAGCTAAACAAAAATATGGGTATCTTTAAAGCTAAATGCTGCGTGCCATTCCCACAGCAGTTTCACAGCCTTCATAGACCTCCCTAGATGCTCATGCACTGCATTCCTCCCCTTTTTCCCTGGAAGCTTCCAGAAGCATGGAAGCCTTACTCTGCCTTGTTTTGAGACAAACCTTCTTCCCCCCCCCCCCAAATGGGGGGGGGGGTACAAAAGAAGAGAACTTCTGACTCCTTTGGGTTTAATTCAGGAGCAGTGACTATTGCTTGTTGCAGCAGATCCCAAGGTTCAACCCCAAGAGCAATGCAACAGTTATCTCCAGCTCTATTATGTATTGCAGGCCCAAGATATATATAATGATTTTAAAAAATAAAAGTATAAAACCTTCCACATTCATTTTATTTCCAGAAAGTAACACCATCTTTCTCACAAAAGAACCTACCTGTCCAGCTTGTCCATTCTGTAAATTATCAGCACAAGCTGTAGTGGTGAAAGGTGTGGTTTTTGTAAAATGCCATTTTCCTTTCAATCTAAAAGTAGTTACCTGAAAAAAAATATGCTATCAATGGATCAAAAAGGAAAGAGGAAAGAAAGAAAATGCTGTACCATATGCTTGAAACTGAGCCCCCTGAAGCACGGTGATAATATCCTCTCGAGGAAGCAGCTCTGGGAATTTCTCTTCCAAACTGGAAAGCACTTCTTCTTGTTCTTCAGTAATTTTCTCAAGATCCATGGCCACGACTTTAGAGAGGATGCTCCCTGTAGGAGAAAGTCAGAGGAAATGGCAAAAACTACTATGGCATAACATGAAGACTTCTTGAGAAATTCAGTGTTCTCTACCTACATAGGAGCCTGTGGCTTCACAAAGGAAGCAGACATGCTGGATTCCAAGGAAACATTTTCTTTGAATTGCAAACTGAAATCACATTTCCTTGACTTTGAAAATCTACCAGTGACCACATGGCCAAAGGGAAAGGAGTCACTCTGCAGAGAGCCCTCCCTACTATCTGAACTAAGACCAGAAACACAAAATGCAGGCCTATGACTAACATCTTCAATTTTTTTTCTCCTGTTTGCCTGATAAAGAAGCCAGTGTGACTTCAAAGGCTTGCAACATGTCATTGTGCATTTTGGATGG
>NC_056523.1:247048286-247066895 GCF_019175285.1 Sceloporus undulatus
CCCAATAAAGGTATCATTGTTTGGATGTTATTGGATTTACTATTTTTCTTGTTAGTCCTAATTACTCAATTATTAGTTACTATTTAAATGCTGTCCAAAATTCTGTATCAGCTACTTCTCCAGGTCTGACCCACCCACTGTGTATTGAAACTTGACAGAAGCTTCATTCACCCATGTCCCACTCACTGACAGAATGGACCTCCTTCTTCCCATGCAGCCTATGCCTGGTATAGTAAGTTAAGGACTATGGCAATAGTGTCACAAGGGTTTTATCACACCGCTAAAAAACCCTGGATTAAATCTCCAAAACTGAAGTCTAATTGAAGTCTAAGCAGTTTGCTGAGCACACCTGGGACCTGTGCTACAGATGGGCTGTATTCAGCGGGTGGATTTGGTGGCAAAATCCAGGCAATAAAACCCGACTGCATCCTGAATTAGACTTCAGTTTGGGAGAGGTATGCTGGGTTTTTTTTAGCAGTGCAATGAACTCCTGAGTAGCAATTGTGAATACAGAACAGTTATCAGTAACTGTTCGGCTGCATGGAGAAAAGGAGCTCTAGTCTGCTTTTTAGTTGCTTTAGGTTTTAGTGCCCACAACACTTGCTGATTGGAAGCAGGGGGCAATGGTGCAGCATCCAGCAATGTTCCTATAGCTGGACACACAGCAGCAGGCATTCTCCAGGACTTCCCAGGAATCCTCCAGACAGAGGTCTCAGAGAATTATGTCATTTCTGGATGACATCAAGGACATAATTGATTGCTTCTCTGCTGTCCCACCCACTGTTCTCCATTAGCCAGTAAATGGCTGTGTTGGAGGGGAGGGGACCTACAGACTGACCAAAAAAGTGAGTTGGACTTAATTATCTTCCAGTTTTTGCTGATTTAGCTGTGTCTAGCCAGCATTTGCTTCCAAAATCAGCAAGCATTGCTTCCAAGTCAACACAGGTTACTAGGAACTGGGAATGAAATATTAAATGAATTGTTATTGCTGTGTAGCTGCAAGGCGTTCTCAACTTATGACAACTCTAAGGCAAACCTATCACAAAGTTTTCTTGGAAAGATTTTTCAGAGGTAGCTTCCTATTGCCTTCCACTCAGGTTGGGAGACTATGACTTGTCAAAGGTCACCCAGTGGGTTTCCATGTCCAAGTCCTAGTCCAGCACCCAAACCACTACGCCATGATGGTTGCAACTACCTGCTAACCTGTGTTGGCCTATGAATTTCTACAAATGTACTAATAATTAAGAATATACTTGCCCTCCACATTCATTGGGGTTAGGGACACAGGACCCCTGTTGAAGGGGGGAAACCAAAAATAAAAAACCACTATTTTTTTACCTGAGAGAACAACTCTCTAGGAATCTCTAGGTCCTCCAGGGCGATTCTGTGGTCAAGATCTGCCAGACGTTGACCATGAAATTGCACCGGAGGACCTACAAATGCCTAGAGAAATGTTCTTTCTTGGAATCTCTAGGTCCTCCATTGTGACTTTTGGCAGAAGCTGACAAGCGAGTCATGCTAGAGAGAACATATCAATCAAATAAAATCCGCAAGAGTCAAAGCCACAAATGTGCAGGGCTATTGTATAATTAACGTTATGAAATATACCAAAACCAAAAGTAGCCACATCAGCCATGAGCTTGCATGCATTTTTGTGTACTTTTACTTAGCACGATAAGGGTATTACACTAATAGGGTTTCTAGAATTATAAAGCAAATTAAAGCAGTTGGCCAATTTTAAAGAAATAGGTAGCAGCAGTCAAGTTGTAAAGCAACATATAGGCTCATTAGTTTAGAATTAAAGTTGACTAGAAAATCAGCGCTGATTTGTAAGGCTAATTGTTCAGCAAAAAAAGATCAAGAAAGCTATGCTTCAATACAACTACAATAAAATTATTTGATTAATTTTATTTTAATTTATCACTTGTCAGCACAGTGTAATTAAACAATTGAGCAATAATTGCACAACAGTTTTTCGTTAAATCAATTCACGATCTTAGTTCAGATGAGAGATAAATACTGGCACTATGTAGGCTATATGCAACATTAATTCTACCTAAAATAGCCCCAATGAATTTAATGGGCCTTACTGGTCACCACCAAGTTGTCCCATTAATTTCAATGTACCTACAGTATGCCAGGTGTGATTACCACTGGGGTTGCATCTAGACTGCAAAATTAATGCAGAATTTGACACAGCCTTAACTGCCATGGCTCAATGCTATGAAATTCTGGGATATGTAGTTTTGTAAGATATTTAGCCTTCTCTGTCAGAGAGCTCTGGAGCCAACAAACTATAAATCCCAGGATTCCACAGGATGGAGCCAGTTAAAACAGTGTCAAACTGCATTGGTTCTGCAGTGTAGCAGCAGCTTTAGTCATTCTGGATTAAACATGCCATTCATATACCATCAGAGCTTTCTCTATTTGAACCTGAAGAAACTCCAGATAGTTCAAGTCATACCACTAAAATAACATAAATATGCAAATTTACACATGAGTTACAGGCTGAAAATGGAAAAAAAAACAATGGCTGTCAGTTACCATTGCCTTTGGGAATCTCACAGCAAGACTGAGTCAGTACTCCTACAACTCTCAAGAGCTAGCACATGCTACATCACAGCTGCAGGCAAAACTGTTTTGATGGAGGAAGTACAACAGTATCCTTCATGAAGGACAAAAGTGCCTGGATACTTGGATTTCTTTTCCTGGTTTAAAAAAGGAAATTCATTTACCCTGAAATCTATAAAAGGTCAGTGATGCAATCCACTTAGCCTTTATGACCAAATAGGAAAAGTGTGCAGATCTTACTGTGAATCATCCATCTTATAAACAAGGAGGGTGATTTTAAAAATAAATACTGGCTTTCTTCCCATCTCCTTAAAGGGAGCTTTTTACAATGATATGCAAGCAGCTAGAGTAACAAATGAATCTTGTATCATTCACTTACAAGTTTCAAAGGATGGCACAGGGGGGATGATAGGAACTCCTAATTTAAATATGCCTGTGTTTACAAGTTACAATCTGTGCACCTTGTGGGATCCTTCATGGCCTTGTACAAATAAACAGAAGGAGGTATTTTTTGAGAGTACACTGACCCAAGGTACCTGACAATCAGTTTACTGAATTATATCCTTGCCAGCTGGCTCTCACCAAAAATGTAATGAATCAGCAAATTAATGGATCCAGAGTTTGGCAACAGTCCCCTAGTAAATACCGTTTGGGAAATAAAATGATACAGGCCCAGGTCTCTGGCAGGTTTTCTAATTGTTAGCTCTTGGCATGAACCCAAAAAATGGAGTCAGCCTTGACAAACACCAGAGCCTGTCTCAGTGTACTGTGATTCTTTGTATTTTGTAGAATTCTACTGGGAAGAATTATTTTGTTCTGAAGATGCAGACATGGCAAAAAATATAATGGAAAACCAGAAGATTAAAACAAACTTAAATGTGAGATGTACCTTGCAATGTCATTATTAGCTTTGCAACACCTATGTTTATTTCTTTATTTTCAGCCATGCTGGTACTGATTGCCTGCTAACCTTCCCTTTGAAGGGACCCTCTGGGTGGCACAGACTGAGAGGAACTCAACAGAAATCCCATGGGAAATGACACATAAAGAGGGCATCCTCTTGTTATGCCATCCCTCCTTTCTTTTAATAACTTTTATAGATTGTGATGGGAGCCCTGGTGGCACGGTGGTTAAATGCCAGTAGTGCAGCCACAATTTGGTCCCTGGACTTGAAGGTTGACTCAGCCTTCCAATCTTTTGTAGGTCAACAAAATGAGTACCCTGCTTGTTGGGGGCAATTGGCTTACAGATTGTAATCTGCCTAGAGAGAACTGAGTTCACTGATAAGTGGTATAGAAATGTAAATGCTACAGATACTGCTATGGCTAATACAAATAATAACAATCTGCATCAAGATGGCACCAAATTTTTGCCCATTGTAATTTTTTAATCAAAAGGCAATCTCACACTCTGAGCCTCAGAGGATGGCAAAGGCAACCCCCCTCATGATAGGCTCACCTTGGGGTTGCCATAAGTCGGAAACGACTCAAAGGCCCACGACACCAACAAAGTTCTTGAGTAGACCTAAAAGATTTTTACAGTAGGAAAGCAGATGTTCACCTTCCTTCAAGGTCAACTGAACAGAAAGACGCACATTGTGGGTATTACCAATGCTCAAAATTAGGGTGCCCGCTTTCTGTGTCACTTTCCATTGTTGAGTTTCCATCAGTCACAGAATGCCAGGCTAGATAGATGCTACATTTCTTTTTCTGCTCAAGTCTTGCTTTGAGAATGGTGAGAAGTTTTCAATGCATGATACTGATGCAGGCCAAATAGAGGCCAAAACTCTCTAAGATTGATTATATTTAATGTGTGCTATAGCATTATTTTCCAAATGCCACACAAATGCCCAGAAACATGATCGGGGCAATGTAGAGATACTATACTATTCAAGCAATATGGAGATGTCTGCACTTAACATTCCTGTCTAATGACACAGCAAACACCCCAGTAAGGCCTATTGTTAAATGAACATTTTTAATATTCCACATAATGTTACTCTTCAACAAATTCTTTACACCCTGCTTCTTTTATGCAGCTTCCTATGGTCTTTAAAAGGACTGTTAATCAAAGAATGGATCATAGTCTATTTGCATGAATGGATTCAGAAACACTCCATTAAATCTTTCAGTATTTAATATAAAGAGCAATCTCTCACCTCTGAGGAGATGAGCCAGTTGTAAAGTGATTAACTCGGGTGCCTTTTGAAGAAGCTCTTTCGCTACAAGAGAGGAGGTGGATTCTGCTAACTCCAGATTGCCATCACGTTGCTCTTCAGGGCAGATGACTCTGACGACAGCTGATTCCAAACTTTTATCTTCGCTGTAAAGGAAGGTTTTCCAACGTTGGTTTATTACTTTATCTCCACCTTTTGAACTGTCTAAACTCTTTAATACAATGCTGCAGTCATCTCAACTAAGGGGCTGAACAGACCCCTTTCAGTGCTGGATCAGGGCCACGGCAACTATATGCCATGGGCCCAATATGGCCTTTTAAAAAGTGGCTCCTTTTTGCACTGCAGAAAGGGTGCCATAGCGACTGCTGCCACAGCTTTCTGGTACTCCTTTGGCGCTGCGTCATCTGGACGCACTGCCAGAGGGCACCATGACACCACCTGCCATGCGGTGGGGCATGTGGCATCATCCCACCATGGGGGCAGAGTTGGGGAGTACGTTGTGCGGATGCCACACCCCCACTCCATCCCAATGCTGGCCTTTGATGCCAGTCTGTTGAGGCTGTCAGTATCTAAGTTACATTATTATGCAACTGAATTCAGTAATAATTATTTATGAAATTACTGAATGGCAGGGGGTTGGACTGGATGGCCCTTGCGGTCTCTTCCAGCTCTATGATTCTGTACTGAAAGTAACAGCGCTATTCAGGCATTCAGTTCCAGCAGGAGTATGCAGAGGGAGTCCACCACCTTTACAGTATGTGTGCCAATAACATCTAGGTATTACATGCTTGTGTAAATCTTAAGGGAAACATTTCTGTAGAAATATATTTCCACATTGGGGACTCAAAACCTTTTGACAAGGATTATGTATTATGAATGTACAATAACATCCAAAATAACATCCAAAACAGTGATACCTTTATGAAAGAAATCTGATGCATAATGAAGCATCTTTCTTCAAAGTAAGGCTGGAAAATGCTGTTGGCACGCATGTCATCAATACGTGGCTGGGACTAGTCCCACATGTTTGCACTGGCCTCTTCACGCACTCAATAATAAATGATGTCATAAAAGTCATCTATGTATCTAACTCGCTCTCATTCAAGGTTTGGCCTACAGGGAAGGTGCACAAACTACACTTCATTGAAGCACCCCCCAAAAAGTTGCAGCTCATACAGGCTTCCTTTTTTAACACTTCCTATATTGTGAAAGTAGGGGATGCAGTGGCTTAGAAGTTAAGATGCCAATTTTGATGATTGGAAGATCGGAAGGTTGGCATTTCGAGGCATGAATGCTGCATCGTGGGATGAGCTCCTATCACTAGCCCCAGCCTCTGCCAACCTAGCAGTTCGAAAGCAAATGACATATCTCAACTTACAATGTTGCACCTGCAATTTAGCCCCTGACCCTGATGTCTGTGTATAGTATATGAATATCTTCAGGAAGGGAGTCTGTGAATGAGCTGCTATATGTGTGGAGGGATCCTTTCAAGCCTGAACCTGTGTTACCAAAATTCAGATGAATGGAGGCCTCTTCAGATGCATATTGACAAATCCTTTCTGAAGATGTCCAGAAGATAGACAAAAGAGTGAAGGATAGGACTTGCCCTGGACCTTTCTTATGCATTTACTTTAGGCTGGATGCCCAGCAGGAAAAGAGAATGAAGACAGAAGTGTTAATGCATTTGGGCTCCAAACATCGACGTCAGCGTACACGGATTCTGTGAATGATCTGCAACTTGGTAAACATGAGCTGTGTAAATACACATAGGAACAATAAAAAGATTACAATTCTAACATTCTACTATTCTTGTAAGAGTATATATGTATAATGGTTCTTTTGTGTGATTCAAAGTGTCTAAAGCTAAGAACAAGGCAAGCCATACCTATGCCTGAGTCCCCCTTCCCATGCTTGAACCAGCCTTGAGATGGAAAAAGAAGGGATGTTTGGGAGAAGCTAAGTACAAATCTAGGATTTCAAAGTTCAAGCTGGGTTTAATAGTAATTAAATATCTAGAGAAATACCTTGTCAGTGCTCTACTGTTCAGTAGTGTAAGAGATAATTTCCCTTCATTGTTAAGCTGGTTCAAATTGATTTCATCACGGAAAACATGGAGAGACTCTGGAATATTCAGCTCTTCCAAAATAAATCCAGTTTCTGTACAGTAGCAGAATTCTCTTCTCGTTATGTTCAGTACAGGCAAGCAAAGAATGTTAGGTGGGCTGACCTATAAGAAGAAAATTCCTGGGAGTTAGGAAGCACTGAAGTAGCATGAACAATTTTTCAAATCATACCCAGAAGCCATGAGATGGAAATTCATAATGCTTTTGCCATCCTGCTATTTCTAGAAGGTAGCTGAAAGATGCAGGATGTATGCCACTTTACCAGCAGTGAGGGGGGCTTGTTGGCAGGAGGAAATTTGCACTGCTGGAGCTCTGCCAGTGTGCCCACAGGAAATGCTGTGAGTGTACTAGGGCAGGGGAAATCCAAATATGTAAAGAGGCATAGGGGGAAAGCATGGCTTCAGCAGATACAAAACACCACACCACCCCTTGGCGCCTTAATATATTCCCAATAGACTGCCATTATACCAGTGTTAGGATTTACAATCTCTAACATCATATATTTCTTCCCATTCATGCTAGTGGGAAAGAAATGGGGAAGAAAAGAGCAAAAGCAAGTACATTTCTATACTGCTTACCAACGTACTAAGCAGTTTACAAAGTGTAAGCCAATAACTGGATATTCATTTTAGCAACCTACGGAAGCATGCCAGGCTGAGTAGACCCGGAGCCCCTGGCTAAGACTGAACTCACAACCTTGTGGTCTGTGAGTGAGTGGCTGCAGTACAGGCATTTAACCACTGCACCACCAGGAAATATAATATTACTGTATATAAATACAGTGGGTCCTCGCCTTACGCGGGGGATCCGTTCTGGATCCCTCCGCGTAAGGTGAATTCCGCCTATGCTCAAGCCCCATTGGAAACAATGGGGCTCGTGCGCGGCAGCGCGGCGGCGCAGGCGTGCGCAGGGCGCAACGGGCGCACATGCCCATTCAATTGAATGGGACGCCCCGCCCCTTCTGCCCCGTGCGCGCCCCGCGGCTTGAGCGCGTACGCTCAAGTCCGCGTATGTAAAGACAACGTATGGCGAGGTTCCACTGTATTATTTTCTGATAAAAGTGCTGTTTCCTACACAGAAAAAGGCTGTTTTCTGTGGAAACCAATCATATATGAATTTTGTACAGAATAAATCCCTGCACTGCAAAGGTTCTCTTCAGTCTATGATGCTTCTTATCAGAGTTTCTTGGTACTTAAAAAACATGGTTTTCAAAGATTTTTTGGGGGGGGGGATTAATCCCTATTTTTAATATTATTATCAGTATTTTCAACTGAAACCAGAAACACTGCACCAGAACAGACTGGCAAGAAGAGGCAGCCTGAAGCTGCCCCCACCGAAGACAGATTGGGGCCATGGCAAACAAATGCCAATCCGCCTTGAAGCCAGCCCAAAAAAGAGTGGGAAAAATTCTTTGGGGCCAGGAAAGAGGGGACTTTCCCCACCCCACCACAGCCTGAAGCTGGCTTCAAGAAGCTCCAGCGGTGTGCAGTATGTAAACGCCACACTACTGCAGTGTATTGGAGCCACCCACATCTGGCCAGCTGTCTGACTTCCAGGCGGCTTCAGGGAGGCTTGGGAGTGTGCAGCGTATAAATGCCACACTCCCAAGCCACCTGTACTGTGACTTTAAAGGGCCGTTTGTTCCAGCCTATTGACAACCAGTGAAGTTCCTTTAAAAACTGTGTAATATTGTTTCTATGAGCTGCTCTAGTGAGCAGTCAAGCTATTTCATTTTGGAATGGCTGCAGCTTCAAGGAAACCACGCAGAATGCAATATATAGCATACATATAATGTAATATACCTTATAGAACTGCACTGTGAGCAAGTCAGTGAGAGTACATTCTATTTCTAAAGGACAATTAAGAAAATGGGTACCATTCTAGAGAGAAGTTATTAAATTCTAAACTTAGGGGGTCCTAAATAAGTGGTTCTTGAATAGTTGTCCTATAAAAGAAAATGCAGGGTCTAAAGCAATGATCCAACATTAAACCCACACATAAAACCAGAATATTTTATAGTGACTCTTTGAAGTTCTCCTGGCTGATGGGTAAAGAACTACAGTGGAATAATGATTATTATCATCCAAAGTATTAAAGAATATCAATAGAATATATTTACCTTTTCAAGATAATAGGCATATATCAGAGCAGAAATAAAAGAATCCAAATCACAGGACTTCTTTCCAAGGACTACATGCACTTTATCTAGGTGCTTATTTCGACTCTAGAACAGAAGATAATTTTGAAATAATCAGAAACAAGGAATTAAAATGTAGGTTATCATTTTCAATTACTGTAGCTAAATATCAGGAAAAAATTATCTGTTGCAAAACAATCTGTGTGCTAGTCCTGCCATTTGGGATTTATGGAAGGAGCATAATAAAGGCCACTGTGGTGTAATGGTTTGGATGCAGGACTAGGACACTGGACGACCTCACTCAGCCATGGAAACCCATTGAGTGACCTTGGTGAGTTACACCCCCTCAGCCTCAGATGATGGCAATGGCAACCCCCTTCTGAAGAAACTTGCCAAGAAAACCCTATGATAGGTTTGCCTTAGGGTCACCATAAATTGGAAACGACTTGAAGGAATGCAACAACAACAACAACAACAACAACAACAACAATAAAGACAGACACCAGGTTAATGTGTAAGAGGAAGGCAGTGGTTTCTATAGTAGTTAGGCTCAGACCTATGTGCTCTGTCCATCTCTCCTCCCTTTTTACATGCCTAAGGAGTAGATTTGCCAAACTAGGGGGAAATCCTCTAGGGGGGGAAATGGCAAGGACAACCCCAACAATGCAATGAGAACTAAGGGGGACTTAGTCACCTGGGAGCATGAGATTTCTTGAGAAGGTGAGAAACAGGGGTGGAAGATGGAATGAAACATCATGAAAGAAACCATGGCTGGCTGGAACACTGTCCAGGACATGCAGAGTCTATGACACCCCTGATCTGGCATTCAGTTTCTGCGCATTGCAACAAAGTTTTGGAGGCCCAAAGGAGAACTTTCGATGTTCACAAACAACCCTTGTTTTAAATGACATAACCCCATAGTGCCAAGAAGAAAATATCTATGTGTGTGGACAAAAGAAAACATAAAACAGTGAGGGACAGTGCAGAGATACCCTTAAGCAAATTGAAAAGATTCAGAAGAAAACATTAAGAAGAATGATTAATGGTGCAAGACATACTGTATGAGGGGATGCTGAAGGAACTAGCTGTGATCAGCCTAGAGAAAAGAAGCATATCCATCCTTGAACATTTGAAAAACTCTTTATCAAGACGATCAAGAAAGGAACAGGCTCCCTACACACTTTAGTTGGTGTGACTTCCTTGCATGTCTTTTGCTCTCACTGAAGACTTCCAAACTCAGAAATTAACTATGACTCTCTGGAATACTTTCAAATCAGTATTTAAAAAACAAGATGTTCAAATACATAAGTGGCATCTGAGCATCAAACACCTGCTAAATATATGACTATAATTAATATTTAGGGAGAAGAAGTAATGGTAAAATCAATGGTAAAAAAAGCACCCAGGAACAAGTGGAAAATACTGGTAAGAAATCATGGAGTACCAACAAATGAATCAATTACATTTGTCACTGGATTTATAATGCAATCCTGTGTTCCCCAGAAGAGCATCTCAAGGCTCACACGATATATCAGATCACCCTGCAATGTGGATGACTCCAGAGATTTGCCCTCCAAGTGGGAGACCCTCCCCTCTGGCCACTAGGGAAACATCTGATGATAGAACTCCAGTATCAGATTGTGGGGAGAGTTATGCCAGGAGCATAGTAGTGGGCATGCTGAGAAGGGCTGTGTAGATCAAAAAGGTCCCAGTATCCTTGCCCCACACCTGCTCCCAAACCAGCTCTAAAACATGCCACTCCTGAGGCCATTGTTTTTCAATGCTGTGCCATAGGTTTCAGAGCATGGGGATACATAAACACAAAAATTAACATGGCTAAGGAGGGAGGAAAAGAGTCAAAATACTGCTCCTTCTTCTGCCTAGCCAGTCCAAGATTAGAGGCTCTGGTGTTAGCACTCTCCAAGATTAAAGCTTGGATTGTCTTGCTTGTGTACTAGCAAAAACATATTATGGAAATTATAGAAAAACTTCCACTGATGAACAACCCCATCTAAATATTGTAGGTGTATCTGAGACCATTGTATCCCAATTTCTACTGTTGTACAGACTATAGCATACTCTCCAACTGTCCTGATTTGTCAAGAAAAATCCTGACTGATATCTGTCATCCCATTTTTCACCTGATTTTTAAATTTCTGTTTCTCTCTCCTCTGGTCACCTTTCCCCCTTCTCATTAGCTTATCTCTGTTGGTGCAAACTGAGTTCAAAGCGCAAAAGTAGTTTGCACTCATTTATCTCAGTGGAAGGGGGGGTTGGAAACTTGCCCTTCCCTATAGAACTTGCCCTTCCCTATAAAGTCAGGCAAAAGCAGTTTGATGCAGCCTCTTCTAGCTTGCATCTTCTTCTTCATTAATGAGGAATCTTTGCCATCTCAATCATAGTCTGATGTTGCTTGATCTCACATATCTGAGACCAGTGTATCCTAATCTCTACCATCCTTCACAATACAATTATTTCTTAAGGAAACTACAGACATGGAAGCAAGGAAATGGACATTTGAACACTTTCATCAAGCAAGGGTTGCTTTTCTCATATGGGCCTCTGCATGGAAGTAAACAAAACTCATGTTGGCATGACAAAGGCTGAAGTATGAGTGTCTTCAACAGTTTAAAACAAAGCTAAAATGTTATTTCCTTTCCTTACTGTATGTGTGTGCCTTCAGAACACAAGTAGTGTAGCTATAATACTCTCTAGTTCTCTCTGTATCCTTCTGCCTCTGTCTTTCTGAAACTGTCTAGAAGTACTCTTGATCTAGGTGCCACTGTTAGCTTCCAGCATTGATTATTTCAAGCAAAATACAAACAACTTGTATCATATGTTCTGCTTGTTTTCCTGTTTGATAGTCATATCTGTTAAGAAAATAAACAAATAAATAAATGGGCTGCTAGACAATTGAGCTTAGAAAATGCCTCTCTGGATTTCCATTAGGATTTTCAACTTTCTGTATTTATAATTAGCTTTACCAATTTCTCCTAAACAATCCCAATTTTAATTATTAGCCATGTGTATGTATAAATGTGCATGTGTGAGAGAGATAGAAACTAGATGATAGATAGATAGATAGATAGATAGATAGATTTATATTCTTTCTCAAACGCTACACACATTCTAGAAAAAATTTTCTCTCCCTTGTGTGCCAACTGATCATCACTGAAAGCACCTCTTCCTTGGGCCCTGTGGTATCACCAGAACTATGGGAGAACAGTGGTTACAATGCAACTTCTGTTTGTCTTCTCTCTTCCTACCTCCATTGAAGCACAAGTATATATTTAGCCTGCAGGCATTCAATTACCTCTGAAAATATTGCAATGTCAAACTTTGAAATTGTCTTTTTGGGTTCAGAGAAAACTTTCAGTGGAATTCATTGTGCCTAGAAGGAATCTGTCTACCATCACAAATTCCCAGATTACTAAAAACCCTGCACAAATTCCCAATTACTGTAGACCAGAAGTACATACAACTCAGGAAAGGAATTTAATTTATAGCTCATTAAAAAAAACTTATGGGTCTCCTTCTCTCCTGGACCATGTATTTTCTTATTTGTATGGAGTTTATCAGACAAGGGAAATTGGAAGTATAATCCAATGGCAATCTGAATGCAATCATTCAGTTCAACAGTTGTCTTAGAAGGATGATGGATATGCTCTTAAGAGCTCAACTGGATGGTACGTCTGCTAAGTTAGATCACTTAGAATGCATGTGTTTTTGCTTTTCTCTTTATTTGTCTTAAATATTTTAAGATGCATGAGTCATTGGTCAAATTTAATATTGGGCTGGGCAAGATACAGCAGAACTGTACATTTTCTCTTTTCTCCAATGATCCTGCTCAATGATCACATGAGAACATTGCCTCCATTATTCTAGCCATGCATTAAGAGAAGCAAATAGGACAGTCAAAAAAATGTAGGATGTTATAAAATAAAAACTAAAAACAGCAATATAAATATAAATTCATACTTCTTAGTCATGCTTAAAATGGAGGACATTTTGACATTCCTCCTGGACAGAATGTTGAAATGTAGGGCATGTCCTGGAAAGGTAGGGTGTCTGGTCACCCTGATAAAGGACTGCTCCCATTTGCTGCTCACTACTGTGAAACTCTTTTGCAAATGTCTAAGAAGGTAAAAAGAGCCCCACTGGATCAAGTAACATGCCTATCCAGTCCAGCATCATGTTTGGATTGTCACCCAAATGTCTACAAAAAACTCACAGGCAGGACATGGTTCCATTTTGTGGTGCTTTTTGTTCTTTCTAGATTGACTCTATGCCTTCCATTACATACAGAGTGATAGTGGTCCAATATGTCCTTATCTGTTGTTCCTATAAAGCAGGGATGTGTGAACCGTCAGATGCTGTGGGACTACGGTTCTCATGGCCTATCCAGCATAGCAAATGGTGAGGGATGACAACAGTTGCAATTCAGCAACACCTAGATGACCTCCCATTCTTCATCCCACCCAGAGAATTCATGGCCAGCAGGTAAACCCATCCATCCGGTTCTCTCTGTAGGTTTCCATGGTATCCAATGTATCTACATTCTGCTTTAAAACCAAGCATTCCATTGTCATCTTCTTGGCTTAGAAGTTTCTAGCATGCACATATGAACATTGATAAATAAATTAAAATAAAATAAATGCATATAAATAAGCATACATCATCCCTCTCCAGGGTTGGGAAAAAAACAGGATTTTTAATTTAAAATAAAAAACCTAAAAACCCCGGGGGGGGGGTGTTTAAAGCACGTTTTTGTTTTGTTTTGTTTAAACCAGTTTTTTAAATTAATGTTTAATGAAAAAATTGATTCCTGCTAATTATAGTAATATATATATAATACAGAGTCAGTGTGGTGTTGTGGTTTGAGTGTTGGACTATGATTCTGGCAACCAGGGTTAAAATCCTGCCTTGGCCATGGAAACCCAGTGAGTGATCTTGGACAAGCCACACTCTCTCAGCCTCAGAGGATGACAGTGGCAAACCCATTCTGAAGAAACTTGCCAAGAAAACCCCGATTTGTCTTAGGGTTGCCATAAGTCAGAAGGTACACAACAACAATTATATTAATGATGTGAAAGATTATTTGATGTATTTAAAATCTTCATCAACAATGTTTTAATGGTATCTAAAATTAACAATCCAAAGTTATTACATTTTGATGTGATTTGCATCTTCCAATAAAACTTTGGATATTAGATTGTCAAGTTACTAGCCTATATCTAGGGGTATAAGACTATGCTGACATAGGACTAAATCTGAATATTAAGTAGTAACGTGCAGTTCAGATGTTATGGCCACTAGCTTAAATAATTATTGTTTTTTAAAAGTGCTCTTTTAAAGCAAGTTATTTTGGTTGAACTTATGTTAATTGAAATATATGTCTCTGAACAGCATTTCTATACAATAAAGTAGCAACTGACACTGGATACTAGTCTAATAACGAACAACTCTTAGATTGTACGCCATAGGCAGGCTTTCTCTTATATACTTGTTTTATGTACAGTGCTGTGCAAATCAACAGTGCTATATAAATAATAATAATAATAACTGCCAATAAACAAAGTAAAATGTTTAAATTCAAACAGTTATTATTATTTCAGGAAGAGAGTTGGACAATAATAGCCAAACTTAATAAATAAATAAATAAATTTAAAAATTCAGGCTTATTGTGTAGCTCAGCCTTCCCCAACTTGTTTACCCTGAGAAATCTTTGAAATAATGTTCACTTCTTGCATAAATATTATTATCTACAGGTTAAAGAAAGCTTCTTTTTTCCCAATCACAATTTCTCTTAAAAATCCGAGCAACCTCTCACTCTCACAGATGTTAGGGTTCCAGGTTGAGAAATTTTGGTATAGCTTTGCCTTGCTTCTGTTCAGACGATCATAAACATTGCCATCTTCATCCATGAGGGATGCTCACCTGGAACAACTTTTGTGATTTTTTTTTACCAAGAGATCGTTTAAGAGCCATTAGCCTGGTTCCTTTGCAGTTCAAGTGAACTTCATCCCTTCTATAAACAGCTGATTTACCCCAAAACATCTCCCAGTGCCTAAAAAAATTCCAAAACCAGCAACATTATCTCATCTCTACATTAAGCTCTGCCTATTTAAACAAGTCTCAGTCTGAGTGAAACTGGTAACATTTCAGAGAAACCCAGATTGGAGGTCTTGGATTTTATCTATCTGCCTAGTGGCCTAAATTTTGAATCCAAGGCTACATGAATATATTCCCCCATGTCACTGGTACCAATATGCACCATGACTGTTGTTTCCTCACCACCACTCTCCACAAACATGTATAAAAAAGTTTGACAACCATCATTGTAACAAACTTTGCAGTCAGGCAGGTAGATAGATCACCAAGTTCTATAAAAAAATCTATTCATAATATGTGGGTTTTCATTAGATCAGACTTTTACCAGACATAAGGGCCAATTTTCTAGTTGGAGACAATCTAGGGGCTTCACAAATTAACATAATATCCATAAGAAAAACCCCCAAATAAATTACTGGAAGTGCCTAGAAATCTACTTCTGGTTTTGAAAAGTTGTTGTGTGTCTTGGAGTCATTTTCAGCCCTAAGGTAAACTCATCCTAGGGGTTCCTTGGCAAGATGTAGTCCAAGGAGATTTGCTGCCTTCTGAGGATAAGAGAGTGTGAGTTGCCCAAAGTCAACTACTGGGTTTCCATGGCAGCATAGAGATTCAAATTCTGATGCCCCAGAGTCCTAGCCCAACATTCAAACCACTACACCACATTGGATTTTAACAGCACACTGGCTTTTAACAACATACTGCAAAAAGTTGGAGCGTTAATGTCAAAAAGTTCAGGGTGCCTGGAATCCATTTAAATGTGAGCTGCTGCCCCTGGAGGGTTCAAAGGCAGAAAAAGAGTGATCTAGGAGTGGTCAGATGTTGAGGGCTACAAAAAACAGCCTGGGGGGTCATTTTGCCCATTCCTACATGAGATACACACACAAATGGAAGTCACATGTCATCCAAGTGTGACTAGAAAACAAGTTACTTAAGTACACACACAGAGAGAGAAGGGTAGCTTTCTTACAGGCCATATATGCTTCTTGGTGCATCTACTCTCACTCTCTTCCGTCCAACTGGTTGAGCTTGGGGGGAAACAGCTTTTGATATAAAACATTAATAGAAAAGAAGAAGAAAAATCCATTGAAGTGACCTCCAGCCAGAAAAAGACTGTCCACCCTGCCAAGAAGAAAATGTAATTTGATACAACTGAGCAAGGAAATGTTTTACAGCAAAATGACTTTCCACTATAAGCCTGAATAAGCAGCAACATCAAGCTGTTCAGAACTCTCACTAGTAAAGAAGAATTTGAACTATAACAAGAGAACTGCAGGAATCTTCATGTGCTATCTTAACTTTGCCACCAGGAAATGTTGCTTTGTGTGACCAATAATTTGGAATACAGAAAACATACACAAATGTGTACACAATGCTTCAGCTTCATCTACTGGAGTATATCAGAAAGAGCCATGCCACTGCCACGTCTTGCGTTCTACTTCTTTGGTTGCCACATTATTCTTCTGTTTGGTATATATATTTACACCAGTACAGGGATGTGGGTAGCAATTCTGCATTGCTGTTCATGGACAAGATTCACTTTGGGTGCTAGTGTGCAATCTGCTTAAATCCTTTAAAGATAGAGGCAGAGTCAGAAAGGTGCCTCTCATGACTGCATTTTACCTAAAGGCAAGTATTTTCATATAAACCACGAATAATCATTAGCAACCCTATATCAATTATAGTGTCCTCAATCTTTTTTCCGTAGCCTATCCCTAGAAGTTAAATCAAAAGCCAATTTAAAAACAATGAAAGCTGTATAGATATCATCCCCAGATGGAGTTGCATATTTTTCAACTAAATGTTGAAGGATAAGATCCTGATCTATAGTTCAAAATCCACATATAAAACCAGTTCGTTCATAATCCAGTATATCATCCTGTTCTAACCAATCCAACAATTCTGAATGCAAATGACTAGCATACAGCTTACTAATACTAATAGTTAGCAAGTTTATTGGTCTGTAATCAGCGAGATCTGAATGTTCTTTTTTATAGATTGGGATAATGATTGCCAGACCTCAGTCCTCAGAAAAAAATAGCTGAATAATAAATCCAATTGAAAATCGGAGCTAAAACTGGGGCCCATCAAGCTAAATTTGCTTTAAACAATTGTGGAGAAATGATATTGTTTCCCTTGATCTGGTTTTAGCTATAAAATTAATTTAGACACCTCAGTGTCAGTAACAGAGGGCTGTTCAGGAAGGTTACTGCTATCAGCTGTTATCAACCATTCAGTATCTTGATCCATAGCATAGACCTTCTGGAAGTAGGGTTCCCAGGAAGATGCTGGAATATTGCAATCAATCCTAGGGGCAAAGTTATGGAGACTAACTGCTACCATCCTCCAGAAAGTAACTGAATCATGCATCCTAGATACCATGATTAAACACTGCTTTTTCCCCCCTGAGCCGCCTCTTTTTCTCCTTGAAATGTTATACCTCCTTTTCAAAAGAAACCAGTCTTCAGGCAGGGTTATTGGGTTCTGTTCTCTATATGACCTATATCTTATAATTAGAGAATTCTTCATAGCAACACATTTGTGACCAAACCAAGATTTGGAATTGTGATATGTAATATGTGTTCTGTTTAACAATTAAATTGATGTTGTAAGGACTCAATCAACATCTGGAACAGATCCATAGCTTCACTTGGAGTATCTGCTGCTAGTATGGAAAAACATAAGAAAAAATGGGTCTCTGAATGAAGAATCTTGCTTACAGATTTATTTAGCTCTTCAAACCATTTAATGTGGGATGGTATTATGTCTGTTAACATATTTAATAACCACTTAAGATCCACATAGACATTTTGCTCAGAGCCAGTGGTAGGTAGTTGCTATCTCATTGACATTTCACCGCAAAACTGTACAGCAGATTATAAAAAACTAAAACATAGTCAGTTGTGGACACTTCATTACTTGATAGGAAAGTAAATTCCACCTTTTTATCTCCTTCTGTGCTTCCATTCAAAATGACAAAGGCAAATATATCTATCATGTATAGAAGGCACAGACCCTCCATCGCCATTTTTCCTTCCTTGATATCCGATGCTCCAAGTGACATAAGTTATAAAGATGAAAAATTATTTTAATTATATTTTTATTCAATGTTTTAAATATATATTAAGAATTACAAAACTTATAAGAAAGAAAAGAAATAGAAACAAATGAAAGGGGAAAAATGAAAAAGAGAAGAAACAGATGACTTCCAGTCTTCCTGTTAATGGTTATATATGCATATAGTTATTCATGCCACACTCTCTAATATTATGACAAATTCCTTTCTCTCAATAACCTATTTTTTGTAATCATCAAAACCAAAAGTTACTGTCATTTTCTTTTCTATAAGAAATGTCAGTAGTGACCTTTCTCTAATCAAACAAGACAGTTTATCCATTTCTGCTAAGTCTGTTAACTTCAACAACTACTCCTCTATAGTACATAATGGCCTGTTACAGACAGCCAAAATAAAGCTGCTTCGAGTCACTTTGGAG